>NW_015391631.1:42112-51964 GCF_001527695.2 Protobothrops mucrosquamatus | reverse complement strand
CCCTTTTCTTCAACAAAGCAAGTACCACACTGTTATTTTGCGCACAGCATCCAATCCAGACATGTGAGATGAAAGGATACTGAGCCAGTGTTACCTTAGCAACCAGGAGAAGATGAAACATTTTTTAGCCTCTGTTACCTTTTTGAGGTCTTCCTTTCCACTTTAAGGCAGAATGCCTTGAAAGAGGAGCCTAAATATTACTGTCTGAAATATCTACAATAGCTATTCAAAAAGTGCATTCTCCAGAAGTATGAGACACAATGGGCACACAGTATAAATTAATATATAGCCAAAATAAGCATGCAATTTCTCTCCTGCCCACTTATTTATATTACTTTTTTTCACTATGTTACTAGAGAAATTGTTCTGGAAGAGATACCTAAGGAGTGGACTTTGAAAGCATGGGAAGATGACTTTCCATGTTTGAGACTACCTTCAAAAATTTAGTTCGGAATGCCAAAGTGCTGGGATCAGATAAAAAAAAAAAATTTCATTTCAAATAAATGCAACTCAATGTAATTGATTAGATAGATTTAGCGTGAACCATATAATTAATTCCCTTGTAATGATAATTGTTTTTTTCTTTCTTGTAATGCACACATCTACACAAGTGTGTGTGTGTGTGTGTGTGTGTGTGTGTGTGTGTGTATGTGTGTACAGAGGTAACTTTTGGAGAAGATCGAAGAGTCAGATCTAAAAGTTTCAAAGGTAGCATGAGATGATGAGTTTTTATATTTGCAAACCTTTGGTTTAAAAATGACCCAACTTAAATAGATTTGGAATGTCAACAGTAGCATGATAACAACTGGATGGTGGAATCTGGAGCTGAGTTGAGGGGAAGAATGAAACTTTTTTCATTATGTTACTAGAATGAAACAGCTAAATAGTGGGGAAGAAGAGGCTGAAGGGAGATCCTTTCCGAAACTTCACAGTATTTATCTAGTAGTTACGCAGTCTGTGCTTTAGTCTGACAAGATACCAGTCTACAGGCAAACTACAATAAACATACCACCTGGATCAGCTCATTAGGTCATTTCTGATTCTTTGCACCTGACAAGCTGATGGGTTTTGTCAACCAGAAAAAAAATCTACACTTGGACTAATTTGGATTTGCCCACAATGGGATACACAATCGCTTGAGTCTTTGTGTTATGCATTGCTTCGGTACAAATAGCAATAGCATTAAGATTTATATACTGCTTCACAGTGCTTTACAGCCCTCTCTAAGACGTTTACAGAGTCAGCATATGGCCCCCAACAATCTGAGTCCCCATTTTATTGACCTTGGAAGGGTGGAAGGCTGAGTCAACCTTGAGCCAGTGAGAATCGAACTGCCAAACTACAGGCAGCCGGCGGTCAACAGAATAGAATAGAGCTGGACGGGACCCTGGAGGTCTTCTACTCCAGCCCCCTGCTCAAGCAAGAGAGCCTATACCACCTCAGACAAATGGCTGTCCAGTTTCTTCTTAAAAACTTCCAGTGTTGGAGTATTCACCACTTCTGGAGGCAGGTTGTTCCACTGGTTAATTGTTCTTACTGTCAGGAAATTTCTCCTTAGTTCTAGGTTGCTTCTCTCTTTGATCAGTTTCCACCCGTTGCTTCTTGTCCTGCCTTCCAGTACTTTGGAGAATAGCTTGACTCCCTCTTCTTTGGGGCAGCCCCTGAGATATTGGAACACTGCTATCATGTCCCCCCTCGTCCTTCTCTTCATTAAACTAGACATACCCAATTCCAGCAACCGTTCCTCATATGCTTTAGCTTCCAGTCCCCTAATCACCTTTGTTGCTCTTCTCTGTACTTTTTCTAGAGTCTCAAAAGAAACACTATTGTGGGGACTTAGCAAAGAATTACACAGGTTAAAAAAAGGGAGTGATGGTGAGCCTGGGGTGCTGTTTTCACACCTGGAAATGACCAGTTAAAAATTGAAAATGTCCTTGACCAACATATCCCGTAAAGTCACTTTTTTCCTTAATCACAGGTTTATAAAAAAATGTATTGTTTGTTCTCTTTCCTCTTTCTGAACTATGTGAATGAATTAAAAAAAAAGCTTTTCCCCTTGAGACAGAGATCTAATAGTTCTGAAGAGGATATAGATGATGCTAATATTGCACTTTGGAAGCTATTTTTAACTAGGCTTATATTTATGCTAAGCGGGCACAATGGCTCAGTGGTTAAAGATGCTGTGCTTGTCACCTGGAGAGCTCACAGTTCAGATTTGGGACCTGAGCTTTGTAGACCGTCCAGAAAGTTCTAATAAAACACTATGGGGGGTATATAAATCTAAGTGCTATTGTTATATCAACTATCAGGGAAAGGAGCATGATTGCTCAGCGGTCAAAGACGGTGGGCTTGCCAGCTGGAAAGTTGACAGCTGGGATTCAAGACTTGAGTGCCATTCAATGGGGTGAGTTCCTGTTACCTGTCCCAGCTCCTGCCCACCTAGCCTAGTTCAAAAGCATGCAAATGTGAGTAGATTAATAGGCGCCACCAGTGGGAAGGTAACAGCATTCTATGAGCTTTCAGCGTGTAGCCCTGCTGGATGCAGAAAATGTCTTCGGACAATGCTGGCTCAAGAAACGGAGATGCCCTAGAGCTGGGCTCTTCAAACATGGCCCTTTTATGTCTTGTGGACTTCAATTCCCAGAATTCTTCAGCCAGCCACGTGTGCCTGGCTGAGGAATTCTGGAAGTTGAAGTCCACAAGTCATTAAAAGGGCCAAGTTTGAAGAGCCCTGCCCTAGAGTCAAACATGACTAGACAGGGAAACTTTAATCTTTATATTTCTGTTCTCTAATCTTTGGTGTCTTTGCCTTTGCTAACCTACAAATGCTAAGGACCAATTTTTCCTTCTTTCCCTCAGGGTGTCCTGAATAGTTTTATCCTTGACTCTTACTGGGAATCTGCTTCAGTAAATCCCTTTATAAAGAATATTTCTGCCCTTGCTAGGATATATTGGGTTAGACTAGATCTGTCTGCAATTCACAAATTAATAAAAGATTCAGGGTGTTGTTGTTTTCCTGTTGCGAAAGAAGCCCGGAAATGTCTCAAAAGAACTGAAGATCAGAGTAATGATTTGTTGCCCATGATTTTATGTACTCTTATGAAAACAGCCTTGTTCTCTATTATTTCCCTTTTTTATGGGGTTGCCTGCAAAATAGAGGTAACCGAAGCATTTGAAGTGAAAACCAGCNAAGTGATCTTCCAATGTCAGCCGTGCATCCAGGAGGACTCCCAAGTTGCGCGCCCTCTCTGAGGGGGCCAGGGTTTCGCCCCCTATAGTCAGCGATGGAATCAGCTGACTATGCCGAGGCGCCGGCATCCACAGCCACTCGGTCTTGGAAGGGTTGAGTCTGAGTTTGTTCCTCCCCATCCAGACCCTTACGGCCTCCATTTCTGTCCCTGGCTGAGATTTCTGTTCTGTTGCCCAGTGGTGGGATGCAAATACCTGAACAACTGGTTCTCTTATTGGATGCAGGCCTTGGCCTCCAAGGTCTAGAACGGACTTCCGGAAGTGGCATCCATGCACTTCCGTCGGGCCGTTCTAGGCCTGGGAGGCCTCTTCCAGACCTCCAAGGTCTAGACTGGACTTCTGGAAGCACTGGGCATTAAACCGGTTCTCCAAACTCAGCAAAATTTAGCTACCGGTTCTGCCGAACCAGTGTAAACCGTCTGAATCCCACCATTGTCTGTTGCCTCAGTTGCAGCTATTCTTCCTGTTCCTTGACTTCCCACTACACAGGGCTTAAAATGGGTAGGAAATATTGTCTCATGATAGCTTGACTCCCTCTTCTTTGTGGCAACCCCTGAGATCTTGGAACCCTGCTATCATTTCACCCCTAGTCCTTCTCTTCATTAAATTAGACATACCCAATTCTAGCAACCATTCTGTGAAGAAATGTGAAGAAAGAAGCCCTCATTCAGATTCTGTTGTGAACTGGAGCAGGAAGAAAAAACACCTTTGGGACAACCATGACTTAAATGACTGAAAATCTCCATAGATAACATGAAGATACCTTATTTGATGAACAGAAGGAAGACAAATTCTTGTCTCCTTAAAGGGAATCAGTGGACACTGGAATCAGTGTCTCTTTATTGCCAAATAATATTAAACTTATGTAGGGAAAACAAAAAAAAAAACATCTCCATATCTTTTTCCCAATGACAGTGTTTCAATCCGAGTTTCAACAGAATTCCCCTGGGTTGTGTGGCAGACTTTTAATAACTAGTAACAACATGGCCAGCATTAAGTGTACTTCTTCTGTCTTTCATTTCAGAAGTCTCCCGGCCACAGGCATTCCTTCCAAATGCAGATAGCCCTAAAATAAGAGAATGTGTCTGGGTTAGAATACTGCAAATCATTCTAAATAATAATAATAATAATAATAATAATAATAATAATAATAATAATAATAATAATAATAATAATAATAATAATAATAATAATAATAATAATAATAATAATAATAATTGCCTTGGGTGAAATCCCAAAACAACTGGAGCACCACTTGAACACCATTGGTATTGACAACTTTGTCATTAGTCAATTGCAAAAGGCGGCCTTACTAGGAACTGCTTCCATCCTGCGATGATATCTATGATACCATCAAACATCCACATCTGCCTATCCCAAAACTTGATAGGTAGACAAAAATGCCAAATCCAGTCTGAACATCTGGCTGACTGTGCGATGAATAATAATAATAATAATAATAATAATAATAATAATAACAACCTGAAGTCAGGTTGTTCCACTGATTAATTGTTCTAACTGTCAGGAAGTTTCTCCTCAGTTCTAGGTTGCTTCTCTCTTTGGTTAGTTTCCATCCGTGGCTTCTTGTCCTTCCTTCAGGTGCTTTGGAGAATAACTTGACTCCCTCTTCTTTGTGGCAGCCCTTGAGATAATGGAAGGCTGCTATCATGTCATATGACACACATGAACATAGCAGGTAGAATTTTCATCACCATATCACTTTGTGACTCACCACACAAATGGCAAGTCCCCCCTTACCCACATCCCCCTGAGGAATCCTTCCATTCTCCACCATTCAGTCACAACTGAAGAAGCTTCTTGGATGAGAGGCAAAATGTCTTCAAAGGAAAAAAAAACACAAGAAAGTCCTGTTGCCTTTTGAAAACATGACATGAATGACTGAGAAGCCCCATAGATCAGGGATCCACAACCCCCAGTCCATGGACCGGCACCAGGCCGCAGCATGCCAGAAACCGGTCTGAGCAAACAAGCAAAGCTCCATCCGCAAGATGCAGGCAGTATATGAAACCACGCCCCAATATTTTCATTTTCCACAGGTTGTATGTGTGAAAAGCAGCCATAAGTCACTTTTTTCCGTGCCATTGTAACTTTTGAACAGTCACTAAATAAATGGTTATAAATCAAGGATCATCTGTACTGGAAGCGGTTGATTAAGATATTGGAAAATCAGAGAAATTTAGATTCAGACATCAATTAATTATGGACCTCCTTCTAGGACTTTGAGCCAGTCCCTATCTCTCAGTCCAAATTAAATAATACTTTGGTTGTGAGGAGACCTCCTGAGATTGCTACCTTAATTTCCTAAAATAAATTTAGTAAGAATACATATTTTGAGAAACAAACCAATTGACTTACTTTGGACACAGAAGCTAAATAAGCTTAAGCCTACGTGCGCTTGAGTTGGGAGATTAGACTAGCGAATATCATTATTGTTAACTAGGTTGGAAAGTTGAAACAAAATCCATAAAGAGAGAGGGGAAAAAAATCACTTCTGAACCATTGTTGAGAAAGCTTCCTTAATAAGCAGTAGTCACGTTTGACTCAAGGACATCTTTATCTTTTTATCCCCCCAAAACACAGGACTAAACTATGGCTGTGAAAGTTGGACCATAAGAAAAGCTGAGCACAAAAGAATTGAGGCTTTTGAACTATGGTGCTGGACAAGACTCCTGCGAGTCCCCTGGACTGCAAGGCGATCAAACTGGTCAGTCCTAGAGGAGATAACCCCGACTGTTCTTTAGAAGGCCAGATCCTGAAGCTGAAACTCAAATACTTTGGCCACCTAATGAGAAGGAAGGACTCACTGGAGAAGGGCCTAATGCTGGGAAAGATGGAGGGCAAGAGAAGAAGGGGACGACAGAGAATGAGGTGGCTGGATGGAGTCACTGAAGCAGTAGGCATGAGCTTAAATGGACTCCAGAAGATGGTAGAGGATAGGAAGGCCTGGAGGAACATTGTCCATGGGGTCAAAATGGGTCAGACAGGACTTTGCAACTAACAACAACAACAAAACAACTTCCTTCTTACTGCATGCTACTTTGGGAAAGTTAAAACCTAGAAAGCAGTCTAAAATAATCCTCTCACTTTCCTCTGACCTGAATGAGTAACAAGCCACACAGACATTGTGGTTACAAACAGAGAGAGATGGCGCAGTTTGTCAATGTTGATGCCGCAAAGCATCTGATACAATCGCTTTTATTGTCTGCCTAAAGGGACACGGGCCTTTCCTTTCTCCCTTTTAGTCCTTGACATTTAGAGCAAAGCGTGACCACGTTTGGGGCAGGAGCTTAAAACGCAGCCTTTCTCTGTGTACTCAAAGCAAAAGACTAATTAATGTACTCAGCTAAATGCTTGCCACTGTTAGAATTCATTACCCAGAATCAATGCTCTGGAAAGTTAAACATGCAATGTCTCCATCGGCATAAAATCTTTGAGGAAGGAGATGACTCTGTAGATGTGTATCACTTCTTCCTCTTTACCTGTAAAGAGACCACAGATAAAGAGAAACAAAGATGATTAGGGGACTGGAGGCTAAAGCATATAAGGAACGGTTGCTGGAATTGGGTATGTCTAGTTTAACGAAGAGAAGGACGAGGGGGGACATGATAGCAGTGTTCCAATATCTCAGGGGCTGCCCCAAAGAAGAGGGAGTCAAGCTATTCTCCAAAGCACCCGAAGGCAGGACAAAAAGCAACGGGTGGAAATTAATCAAGGAGAGAAGCAACCATGAACTAAGGAGAAACTTCCTGACAGCCAGAACAATTAACCAGTGGAACAACCTGCCTCCAGAAGTGGTGAATGCTCCAACACTGGAAGTTTTTAAGAAGAGACTGGACGGCCCTTTGTCTGAAATGATATAGGGTTTCCTGCCTGAGCAGGGGGTTGGACCAGATGATCTCCAAGGTCCCTTCCAACTTTTTATTTATTATTATTATTATTATTATTATTATTATTATTATTATTGTTGTTGTTGTTGTTGTTGTTGTTGTTGTTGTTGTTATTGGATAATAATGCTTTAACCTTAGCAAATCCAAAGTGTTTCAGCAAGACAAAAAGGCAGTTTAAAAAGAGAGGGAAATAGCATTGGGAAAAGCCAGATAGCCGAGCAACGCTGTTGTACGATCAATGACCACAAAATGAAACAAGGCAACATCCACCACTGGCACAAGAAATAAAGACAGTAAAACAAGTAACCTTAGATTTTTAAAACTAAAATGTGACTTAAAGGTAGTTAAGGGGAGGAACTGCTGTGTTCAATGAATTCTTACTGGCATTCATCTTTATTTCCTGGTGTGTTTATCCCTTGGAGCAATGGGCATTTTGCTGCCTTCAGTTTGGACTATGAAATAACAAGCCGCTGAAGGTCATCTCATGAAGTTCTCCATTAAAGAAGGCTTTGAAGCTCTTTTTTTTATAGGAAGCCCCTAACACCACACTTTACTAGAGGAGGAGGATGCCACACTGAAATAGGAACTTTTCAAACCAGGAGGCATCTTGCAAAAACGAACAAGGGGTTTTCAAGGATAACTATCTTTAATGTAGACAAGATTTTTCTCAATCTTGGCAACTTCTAGATGTCTGCATTTTTAACAGTGTCCCTGTTGTCTGGGGCATTTGGGAAGTTGAAGGCTGGACATTTAGAAGTTGTTAAGGGTGGGAAACAGCGATCTTCAGAATCCACTCAGTACAGGCTGTAATAAGGTCAAAGTGGCAACACACAAATGTAGTGTAACAAATGTTATAGTTGACTACATACGTTTGGAAGAGAACTTGGAAATCTTTTTGTCCAGAGTAGGAATCCTCATACCATCCCAGATGAATAGCTGTCCAAATAGTTGTCCAAAGAAGCTCTCAGGGGCTGCCACAAAGAAGAGGGAGTCAAGCTATTCTCCAAAGCGCCTGAAGGCAGGACAAGAAGCAACGGATGGAAACTAATCAAGAAGGGAAGCAACCTAGAACTAAGGAGAAATTTCCTGGCAGTTAGAACAACCAGTGGAACAACCTGCCTCCAGAAGCTGGACAGCCATTTGTCTGAAATGGTATAGGGTTTCCTGCCTGAGCAGGGAGTTGGACTAGATGACCTCCAAGGTCCCTTCCATCATCATCATCATCATCATCATCATCATCATCATCATCATCATCATCATCATCATCATCATCATCGTTATTATTATTATTAATATTATTATTATTATTATTATTATTATTATTATTATTATTATTATTGTTATTATTGTTATTATTGTTATTATTGTTATTATTGTTATTATTGTTATTACTATTATTATTATTATTATTACAATTAATAAATTTATTTGAAAACCTGCAGTGATGGCGTGAGTTTAACCATTCTCACAATTACAAAATTCCTTGACATTTCAATTCTGGATAACTCTCTGTAAAGATTTCTCACCCTTCTCTTGATTACTATGGAAAATAAACCTACACCGTCTTCTTCATGATAGCCTTTTAAGTATTTAAAAACTGCTATTATGTCTTTCCTTAGCCTTCTCCTCTTTAGGCTAAAAATACCATGTTGTTCCCTTAATCACTTTTCATAAAATTTAGCCCTCCAACTCAGTGGTGGGATTCAAATAATTTAACAACTGGTTCTCTGCCGATCTTATATATATATATTTTTACCAAAAGACTTATTAGGTCTTATTTTGGGAGGGTGTCTTACCTTAGGACTGCCACATCCAGGACTGCCACACCCCGACACCTGTCATGCCACTGCTCGACTTCTTCAGCTGCTGCTTGCCACCACTTGCGGCCAGACGCCACATGGCATAGTGTGTCGGTGCCACTGCGCATAGCAGGAGGCCACATGATGCTTCATTCTGGTGCTGCCACTAGCAGCAGGATGTCATGCGGTGCTTTGGGCTGTTGCTGCCACTTGTGAGTAGGGCAATAGTCCGAAGTGCTGCGCAGCGGTAACAGCCCAAAGTGCCACGTGACATCCTGCCATTTGGTTTCCATCACTCCTCTCTTAGACTTTTTTCCCCACCTGGAAGGAAGCTGAAGAAAAACCAGATGTGTTCTGGAAAACAGAGATTTATCATAACCTGTTCACCGAACTCATCAAAAAATTAGGTATCGATTCTGCCGAACCGGCGTGAACCAACTGAATCCCACCACTGCTCCAACTGCCTCACCATCTTTGCCACTCTGTACTCTTCAGTTCATCAATATCCTTCTTGTATTATGGCAACCAAAAGTGGATACAATATTCCAGCTATGATCTGACAGTTCAGCGTAGAGCAGTATCAATAAAGGAGAATATTTGTAGCTCAGTGTTGGAATGAGGGGTCCTTGATGCTCTCTGAGCTGGGTTGTTTTCTTGTAGATGTTTCATTACCCAACCTAGGTAACATCATCAGTTATCAGTAACACCATGATAATGTTTCCTAGTTTGAGTAACGAAACATCTGCAAGAAAACAGCCAAGCTCAGAGAACACCAAGGACCCCTCATAGAACAGCATTACTTCTTCCCATTGATCTTGATAGTATATATCTATTGATGAAGCCCAACAGAGGCTTCTGGCAGGGTTTTTTTGGCAGCTGCACCAAATTGTTGGCCC
>NW_015391631.1:38382-41482 GCF_001527695.2 Protobothrops mucrosquamatus | reverse complement strand
TCAGTAACACCATGATAATGTTTCCTAGTTTGAGTAACGAAACATCTGCAAGAAAACAGCCAAGCTCAGAGAACACCAAGGACCCCTCATAGAACAGCATTACTTCTTCCCATTGATCTTGATAGTATATATCTATTGATGAAGCCCAACAGAGGCTTCTGGCAGGGTTTTTTTGGCAGCTGCACCAAATTGTTGGCCCATGCTTAATCTTGGTAATCTACCAAACTCCCCAGATTCTTCTCATAAATACTGCTGTTAACCCAAGAATTGCCTATCTTGTTCCTATGAATTCATTTTTTTCCTGCCAAAGTAAACTACTACTACTACTACTACTACTACTACTACTACTACTACTACTACTACTACTACTACTAATAATAATAATAATAATAATAATAATAATAATAATAATAATAATAATAAAGTTGGAAGGGACCTTGGAGGTCATCTAGTCCAACCCCCTGCTCAGGCAGGAAACCCTACACCATTTCGGACAGATGGCTGTCCGGTCTCTTCTTAAAAACTTCCAGTGTTGGAGCATTCACCGCTTCTGGAGGCAGGTTGTTCCACTGGATAATTGTTCTAACTGTCAGGAAGTTTCTCCTTAGTTCTAGGTTGCTTCTCTCCTTGATTAGTTTCCATCCGTTGCTTCTTGTCCTGCCCTCAGGCGCTTTGGAGAATAGCTTGACCCCCTCTTCTTTGTGGCAGTCCCCTCAGCTGAAGACATTTTGTTGGATAGGGCCCAATGTTTAACTCTATCAAGATTATTTTGAATCTTGTCTTTTGAGGTGTTAGAAGTTCCCTTAAGCCAGGGGTCTTCAAACTTGGCCCTTTTATGACTTGTGGACTTAATAATAATAATAATAATAATAATAATAATAATAATAATAATAATAATAATAATAATAATAATAATAATAATAATAATAATAATAATAGTAAAGTTGGAAGGGACCTTGAAGGTAAACTCCCAGAATTCCTCACCAAGGCACACTGGCTGAGGAATTCTGGGAGTTGAAGTCCACAAGTCATAAAAGGGCCAAGTTTGAAGATCCATGCTTTAAGCTTCATGACATCTGCAAATATGATAAACATCCCTTCTATTCCCTTGTATAAGTCACTTATGAAAATGTAGGACAGCACTAGATTCAGAATAAAGCTTTGCAGTGCCATATTGAATATCTTACTCAACTATGGAATACATATTGGATATGATGGTTCAACTAACAATTATTCCACCTGGTAGGTCTATGGCACGGGTAGGCAACCTTGGCTCTTTTATGACTTGTGGACTTCAACTCCCAGAATTCCTGACGCAGCATGGCTGGTTCAGGAATTCTGGGTATTGAAGTCCACAAGTCATAAAAGAGCCAAGGTTGCCTACTCCTGAATCTATGGAGATTCTCAGTCATCTAGGTCATGGTTGTCCCAAAGGTGCTTTTTTTTCCAAAAGGCAACTGGACTTTCTTTGTTTTTTTTCCTTGAAGACATTTCACTTCTCATCCAAGAAGCTTCAGAACTGAGGAAGCTTCTTGGATGAGAGGTGAAAAGTCTTCAAGGAAAAACAAAGGAAGACAGATGCTTTTTGAAAAAGCACCTTTGGGACAGTCCACCTGGTAATTAAACCATCCATTCCACTTTGTGCCATTTTATTCAGAAGAAGGCAACAATCAACTTTATTAAATGCTTTATTGTCTAAATATGCTACATCCAGAGCCTTTCCTTGGTCTACTAATCTAGTCACTTTTTTCATACAAAAATTGATAGTCATCTTAATGGTATCATTTAGGATTAAAAGTTCACCTGGAGGTCATTTTAAATTCTAGTAATGAGAGGGGAAAATGTCTAAGTCTGAAATAAAGCAGGACATTCAAGTATCTCCAGAAATCAGTAAATAATCAGGTTTACTATTTAAGTACAGAAAACTTTGGACAATTAAATAAGGTTTTATAAAACCCCGGTTGCTTTATCGTTCTTTTTTTAATGGAGACACATGTTCAACCAAACTCAGAAAAGTCTCCTATGTCAAAACTTTGGAGAAGAGGAAGAGGGCACCCATTTAAGTAAATAATACCCTCATTGATTTTAATTGAGTCCTACTGATTTATACCAAGACTAATTATTTTGAATTGGCTTCTATTGATTCCTGTCTAATTAGATTCGAGTAAAAGCTCCGCGGTTTGCATTGAGCAGATTAAATTGAGCTGGCTAATTGCATTAAACTAAAACTCGCCAACATGAGAAGTGCTCAATGAATGAGTAATAACAAAAGATGCGTATGTTAAAGGAGGAAAGAAAGAAAAAGAGTATGCTTTTTTTTTTTTTTACTCCTACAATACCCAGGGTTTTCCCCAGAAATGTCTGATCCAGAAGAGTATGATAATTGGGACGTATTATCATTAAAGCAACAATGGCTACATTTTGAATAGGTGTAGCGTTGTAGTGGAATTCAAATACCTGAACAACCAGTTCTTTTATTCAGTGCAGGGCTGGACCTCCGAGGCCTAGAACAGACTTCCAGAATTGGCATCCACGTACTTCTGGTGGGCCATTCTAGGCCTGGGAAGCCTCCTCCAGGCCTCCTGGACTTCTGGAAGCCAGACAGTTCTCTGAATGCAGCAAAATTTAGCTACCGGTTCTGCTGAACCGGTACAAACTGGCTGAATCCCACAATTGTTCATAGTGCTTTACAGCACTCTCTAAGCACTCTCTTGCCCCCAACAATCTGAGCCCTTATTTTACCCATCTCGGAAGGTTTGAAAGCTGAGTCAATTTTGAACCGGTGAGGCTCAAACTTCTGGTAGTGAGCAGAGTCAGCCTGCAATACTTCATGATAGATAGGTAGGTAGGTAGGTAGATAGGTAGGTAGGTAAGATAGGTAGGTAGGTAGGTAGGTAGGTAAGATAGATAGATAGATAGATAGATAGATAGATAGATAGATAGATAGGTAGGTAGGTAGGTAGGTAGGTAGGTAGGTAGGTAAGATAGATAGATAGATAGATAGATAGATAGATAGATAGATAGATAGATAGATAGATAGATAGATAGATAGATAGATAGATAGATAGATAGATAGATAGATAGATAGATAGATAGATAG
>NW_015391631.1:34529-38125 GCF_001527695.2 Protobothrops mucrosquamatus | reverse complement strand
TAGATAGATAGATAGATAGATAGATAGATAGATAGATAGATAGATAGATAGATAGATAGATAGATAGATAGATAGATAGATAGATAGATAGATAGATAGATAGATAGATAGATAGGCAGGCAGGCAGGCAGGCAGGCAGGCAGGCAGGCAGGCAGGCAGGCAGGCAGGCAGGCAGGCAGGCAGGCAGGCAGGCAGATTCCAGCATCAGACTTGATGGACCACTAGTTTTTTTTCTGCCATCAATTTTTCTATGTTTAAGAAAAGGAGCTGAAGATGGAACAGCTGCGACAAGAAATCCTGGACAATGCCTCTTTATGGGATTTACAAAGCAGGCTGGTGAAAGCTTTGAAGACTCCTTTTAAATGCCATGAGTGATGAAAGGTCAAATCCTACGTCGCCACACAAATGAATTAAAGGTCAAGATTGCAAAAAGAAGGAATATAAAATTGGACTATTTGACCAGGGATAAACTACGTTTGATATTTCTGGTAATTCCTAAAGGATTTTTTTTTATAGAATTACCATAGGTTTGAAAAGATTATGATTATTCTGGATTGTGTATAGATAAAGGTTAGGCTATAGAGAGAAAAGGGTTGTTTTTTTTAACTTTAGAGGTGGAAAATATTATATTAACTTTATCTACCCATGCAATGAAGATTGAAACAACTTCAACAACTTTATTACAGTCTCTGTTACCTTTTATTTTTCCTTTTCTCTTCTACTATTCTTTTCTTTTTCTTTTTTTGCATCTTCTGAACTTTTCTCTTTTCTCTTCTGGTTTAATTTCTATTCCTTTTTTTACTGTTTATTAAGTTCACTAAAATTATTAATAAAAAAAGAAATAAGAGTTATGATATAATGTTTCTGTCATGGTTCCAACTGACAAAACTCTTCAAAGAACTTCAAGGCATTGTTTACCTTAAATAATCTTTATTTGAGTGGCATAGCATCGGCATGTACATAGCTGAAGCCAAAATCTGGATTCCCCTCCCCTGATCACATAGTATCAAACACAATTCCCTCCTCTAATTAACAGTCATAAATCACATGCTCCAATTAGTTTGAAATGCAGGCTTTGCCTCCTTTACTCCAACCCGCCATTCCTTATCATCTCTTATTTCAAAAGTCCTGAATTCACACACTATTACATTATTGTTATGTCTAACTAACTCCCATCACATTCCTCCTCCTCCTCCCGCAGTATCATCTAATTCTAAGAGTAAAGCATAAGAAAGAAAAAGGCTGCATCTCCATATGTTGTCAAAGCAAGAACATCCAATGTTAGCAGCGTTGACAGTTTCTCTTTTCTGCAGCACGCGCATGCACTAAGCTTGTCAGATTTTAAATCAGAGCGTTTACGATCTCAGCTTACTTTCCTGTAAAATCTTCTGCTGGTTTTCCCCCTTGAGCTATTTTTGATCTACTTCCCTTCTCTGATTCCCAGTGGAAATCAAAGGTTGGTTGTCTGAACAATTCATTTGCAGTTCTGATGACAGGTAGATGGGTATGAAACAAGCAGTTGGCTGGAGATAGCCCCTAACCTAATTGCAGATGAAGGTTTTACTCCAAAAATATTGTAGAACCTTAAGCTGTTGCATCAAGGATAATAACAGAAAGAGAGAAAGACATGAAGAGCTTCTGAGTGAAAGGAATCTCTTTAAGATGTACTTTAACATAGAGAAATTAAAGTGATCTATGTTTTATAATTTTAACAGTGGAAATCACACGGTAAGGCGGGGGAGACAAAGCCCACTAGATTGGATTTTCAGCTTCAATCTGAAAATAAAAGGCAGACGTCAGCCCTGGGTTTCAACTCTAGTTAGAGCATTACGCTGGCATTGACTGATTGATTATTGACTGGTTGATTGATTGCGTCCATCTTGGCTCTCTTTAGCCTCTCAGCAGCTTTCAATCACAGCTCTTCTGGAGAAATCCAGAAGGCTGGAAGTGAGAAGCACAGTGTCACAATTGTTCTCCTTTTCCAGGGCCAGATCCAGTCAGCCTTGGTAGAGAAGGAGAGGTCTAACTGTCACCCATGTTCAGTGGCGGGATTCAAATATGTGAACAACCGGTTCTCTGTGTGGATGCCGCTTCCGGAAGTCCATTCTGGGCCTGGACAACAAAAAATTAGCTACCTGTTCTGCCGAAGTGGTGTGAACCGGCTGAATTCCACCACTGCCCCTGTTTTATAGGATGCCACAGATCTACAGGTCTACTCTCTCCCTGATCCCTGTCTCATGTACATGAAGTTTCGGGTCATCTACTGATCTGGAATGAGGTCTCATCAACATCCAATGGTACATCTATTTCCTGGGTCACCCAAAAGATGTTGTGAAGACCCTTTCCCCCATGTCTGGAGGTGGTTGAGGTCTGGATGCAGTAGAACAGGCTTCAGCTCAACCGTGTCAAGACCAGAGGATATTTTCCCCATCCTATTCAATTCTTAACTCATGGGCAATCAAACTTTTCACTTACATGTGCAGGTAAAACAAAGATTAATTTCAGCTCTTGATGCTCTTCCTATGCACATCTAAATGCACCCCTTTGCTTACATGCATCCAAACACATGTACAGAGAGCATACCCAAGCTTTCTTGAGTCTATCCAGCTGCTAAGCAAGGGTAAACAGAGCATTGAGCAATGAGCTGTGGTGGCACAGTGGTTAGAATGCAGTACTGCAAGCTATTTCTGCTGACTGCCGGCTGCTTGCAGTTCGATTCTCACCAGCTCAAGGTTGACTCAGCCTTCCATCCTTCTGAGCTCAGTAAAATGAGGACCCAGATTGTTGGGGGGCAAGATGTTGACTCTGTAAATCAGTGGTTCTCAACCTATGGGTCAGGACCCCATTTGGGGTCGATCGACCATTTCACGGGGGTCGCCAAGGCTGTCCACCATTTTTTTCCCCTTTTCCGGCGGGTACCTTACCTCCCTTGAGCTGGGTCAGCTGGTGGTCGGCCTGCTCCATCTCTGCCGCTTGCCAGCTACGCCTCGGCCGGCGCAGGGGGCGGAACCACACATGTGTGGCGCTCCCGGGCAGGGAAAGTCCTCGACTTACGACCGGTTGGGTAGTCCTCGACTTACGACCAGTTTAGTCTTCAACTTATGACCGGTTTAGTCCTCGACCTACGACCGGTTGGGGGTCGCGGCATTAAAAAGGTTGAGAACCACTGCTGTAAATGGTTAGAAAGGGCTGTAAAGCACCGTGAAGTGGTATATAAGTCTAAGTGCTATTGCTATTGAATTGATATTCCATTGTGTGACTTCTTTTATTGTACAACTTTATTGTCACTAAAGAAAAAATAAAATATTAGGATATTTGGCCTGATTTCTCTCCAGTTCTCCACCTTTTTAGGGGTGCAAAAGATGGGTTAATTGGGTTCTTCCTTTTACATTTCTCAAAATCTTACAGCATTTATTTGACTTGATTCACTAGGAAAAATGTTTTGGAATATGATCAGCTACAATTTTTTTAAAAGTAATGTGGAAAATATTTCATAACCCTATAGGTACTCATGAAATAGATGTCTTCTTTTTTGTCCTAGCAAACTCAAGTAATGAAGTTGCAGAAAAATATAGGGTAGTATTATTATATTCTTT
>NW_015391631.1:29606-31098 GCF_001527695.2 Protobothrops mucrosquamatus | reverse complement strand
CACCTTTAAAACGCTCCATGGCATCGGACCTGGTTACCTCCGAGACCGCCTTCTGCCTCAGATTTCCTCCCATAGACCGGTACGCTCCCACAGAGTGGGCCTCCTCAGGGTGCCGTCGGCCAAACAGTGTCGGCTGGCGACCCCCAGGGGGAGGGCCTTCTCTGTGGGTGCCCCCACCCTCTGGAACGAACTACCCCCCCGAGATCCGGATGATTCCGGATCTCCTCACTTTCCGCCGCGCCCTCAAGACATGGCTTTTCCAGCAAGCGGGCCTGACCTAAGGAGGATTTTATTTAGGGACGATTTTAAGTATAATTTTAATTGGAACACAGCTTCGAATATTTGGTTTTAATTTGGTTTTAGAGGGTTTTTTATTTTTATTGATATGTATATCTGTTTTAATATGCTGTGCACCGCCCTGAGTCCTGCGGGAGAAGGGCGGTATAGAAATTAAAATAATAATAATAATAATAATAAAAGAGCTTATACCATTTCAGACAAATGGCTGTCCGGTCTCTTCTTAAAGGCCTCCGGTGATGGAGCATCCACAACATCTGAAGGCAAAGCTGTTCCACTGGTTAATTGTTCTCACTGTTAGGAAGTTTCTCCTTAATGCCAGGTTGTTTCTCTCCTTGATTACTTTCCATCCATTGTTTCTTGTCTTCTGGTGCTTTGGAAAATAAGTTGACCCCCCCCCTCTTCTTTTTGGCAGACCCTCAAATACTGGAATACTGCTGTCATGTCCTTTTCTCTAGACTAGCCATACCCAATTCCTGTAACCATTCTTCATTTGTGTTAGTCTCCAGGCCTTTAATCATCTTAGCTGCTTTTCTCTGCACTTTTTCAAAAGTCTCAACATCTTTTTTTATAATGTGATGACCTGATGTTCTTCTTTTAGGATCGATGGAAAAACAGTTGTAAAACATTCTTGGAACATTTTGTATAACGCCAGTGAGATTATTGTACGCACAAAAATGGAAAATTTCAATATTGCTTGCACTGTGTACTGGAGGAATGGTTGGCAAAAATGATGGAGTTTGCTGAGATGGCTCAATTGACTTCTTTGATCAGAGAAAAGACAATATCTACATTTATTGCTGACTACAAACTCCTTATAGGCTTTTTGTGTGAAAGAAAAAAAAATGAATTTATGATTTATGGTTTTGAGGATTCAAGACAGATTGCAGAAAGAAGAGAGGTATGTTGTAAATGATAGAATAAGAGGTAAATTTATAATTGAACTTATAACTGCTGTAAAGAAGACTGGAAACTACTTCTTTGTGTCTCCTTTCTTTCTTTTCTCTATTTCTTTTATTTTTCCCCATTTCTTGCACTTCTAGTCTTCTCTTTGATTTCTTTCTTTTCTTTTTCTTACCTTGTATTAATTTGTATATATTTTTTTTATAAAGAAAGAAGGAAAGAAAGAAAGAAAGAAAGAAGGAGGGGGGAAGGAAGGAAGGAAGGAAGAAAGAAAGAAAGAAAGAAAGAAAGA
>NW_015391631.1:19809-25889 GCF_001527695.2 Protobothrops mucrosquamatus | reverse complement strand
ATAATAATAATAATAATAATAAAGTTGGAAGGGACCTTGGAGGTCATTGAGTCCAACCCCCTGCTCAGGCAGGAAACCCTACACCATTTCAGACAAATGGCTGTCCAGTCTCTTCTTAAAAACTTCCAGTGTTGGAGCATTCACCGCTTCTGGAGGCAGGTTGTTCCACTGGTTAATTGTTCTAACTGTCAGGAAGTTTTTCCTTAGTTCTAGGTTGCTTCTCTCCTTGATTAGTTTCCACCCATTGCTTCTTGTCCTGCCTTCAGGCGCTTTGGAGAATAGCTTGACTCCCTCTTTTTTGTGGCAGCCCCTGAGATATTGGAACACTGCTATCCTGTCACCCCTCGTCCTTCTCTTCGTTAAACTAGACATACCCAATTCCAGCAACCGTTCCTTATGTTTTAGCCTCCAGTCCCCTAATCATCTTTGTTGCTCTTCTCTGTACTCTTTCTAGAGTCTCAGCATCTTTTTTATATCGTGGTGACCAAAACTGGATGCAGTATTCCAAGTGTGGCCTTACCAAGGCATTGTAAAGTGGTATTTTACTTCTCGTCCAAGAAGCTTCTTCCGTTCTGACTGAATGGTGGAGGATGAAAGGATTGATGTTTCTTGCAGTCATCTGGTTGTTAGTGCTCATTGAGGCTACTTGGAGCTTTATCTGTGCCCTCAGGGTCACCTGAATAGTGCCAATGGGTGTGGAGCCTTCCTGGAACTGCTGAAAGGACAGGAGACAGGTGCTGTGGTATCCCTCCCCCTCTGTTGAGAGAGGGCTGTTCGATCTTAATGTAGAATTGTAGATGTAGGGTTTGTTCTTCTATGTTACGCTGTGCATTTGTGAAGTAGAGAATGAAGCCATCAGGGCAAGATTCAGCAGTCCATCTGCATTTGAAAGACAGAGGTCACTTTTTTGAAGACAGCAAAGTCCACATTTTGGACAGAGAGGACTGCTGGTTTGAAACAGGGGTCAAAGAGGCCATCTGTGTCCAAATTAAACAGCCCTATCTCAACAGAGGGGGGGATATGACACCACCTATCTCCTGTTTACCCATTTAAACTATTCAGGTGACCGCCAGAAACATAAATAATCATGTTAGATCTTTTTCATAATCTTTTAAAATTGATTTTATTACGTTTTTTATCCAGTGTTAGACTATAATTGTATTTTTAGTGTCAGGTCAGTATGATTCAGTTTTCTGAAGATAGCTTGTTTTTGATATACGGCCTGTAAACCTAGGCAGACCTTGGTCGCCCATTGATTGCACCATTGATTGTGATTGTCCTCTTGCTATGTCCTCTTGTGATGGCTCTGTCTAGTTTTGTTTTATTTGGATGTTTGATTTATGTGTGGCCTTTGGCTGTAATAATAAACTGATTGATTTATTCAGGTGACCCTGAGAACACAAATAAACATCCAAGTGGCCTCAATGATTCTCAGAAAGAGTGCAAATGACCAGATGACTGCAAGGAATATAAATCCTTCCATTCGCCACCATTCCATCAGAACTGGAGAATATTATTGGATGAGAAGTGAAAAGTCTTCAAGGAAAAACAAAGAAAGTCCAGTTGCCTCTTTAAAAAAACACCTTTGGGCAGTGGTGGGATTCAGCCAGTTCGCACCACTTCAGCAGAACCGGTAGCTAATTTTTTGTTGCCCAGGCCCAGAATGGACTTCCAGAAGCGGCATCCACACAGAGAACCGGTTGTTCACATATTTGAATCCCACCACTGCCTTTGGGACTTTCCAGTGATTCATCAAACACATACAAACCACCCATTTATTTGTCCATTTATTTGTGATTCTTTATATGTGGAAAACAGATTCATTTCACCAATACACAGGACTTTTTTTTTTTCCATAACGGGAGTTAGAGACTTTAATAATCAATTGGCATGCCTGACTAAGCTTTCCTGAGACCGAACCATAAAGTTATAATTAGTTTAGAAAAAATGATGGAGAAATGTAATTTTGATCATGCATGCCCCCTGCCTGGTGTAAAAATGGCTTGATTTGTATCATTATTGGAGATTTGCAGTCGTGTAATTATACTTTACTGACCCAAGTTAATTTTCAGGCATCGATTTATATTCTTTGAATAAATTTTGGCTAAATAAGTAGCTCTAGTTTTTGTTTTTTTTTTGTTTTTTTTAAAGTCTGCCACTCTCAGAAATGGAAAACTAGTAACTAAGGGGAAAAGATCTCTTGACTTCTTTTGTCAAAAATTTGCCTTTCTGCTATTATTATTTCACATTTTCCCAAATTCACCCAAACAGCATGATTAAGAACATAAGATTTTTTGCTATTTATTTCTAGAAACGATTCCCTCTTTCTGCATAGTGGCCTCAGATTTCTATTAAGTGTTTGGAATCTCTAGGGAGATCAATGTCACCCTGTTCCAATATTTAACAATAACAACAAAACAACAACAACAACAACAACAACAACAACAACAATAATAATAATAATAATAATAATAATAATAATAATAATAATAATAATATTAATAATAATAATAGTAGTAGTAGTAATAATAGTAATAGAATGAACTGGAGAAGATAACAAAATACAAAGACCTACAAATAAAAATAGAAAGACTGTGGCAAAGGCAAGCAAGGGTAGTACCAATAGTAATAGGTGCCTTGTGTGCAATCCCAAAACAACTGGAGCACCACGTGAACACCATCATCGGCATTGACAAATTCACTATTAGTCAATTGCAAAAGGCGGCCTTACTAGGAACTGCTTCCATCCTGTGACGATATCTGTAATACCATCAAACATCCACATCTGCCTATCCCAGGTCCTTGGTAAGGACTCGATAGGTAGACAAAATGCCAAATCCAGTCTGAACATCTGGCTGACTGTGCGATGATCCATCATCATCATCATCATCATCATCATCATCATCATCATCATCATCATCATCATCATCATCATAACAATCAAGGAGAGAAGCAACCTAGAACTAAGGAGGGATTTCCTGACAGAACAATTAATCAGAAGTTGTGGGTGCTCCAACACTGGAGGTTTTTAAGAAGAGATTGGGCAACCAATGGTGTAGGGTTTCCTGCTTGACCAGGGGTTGGACTAGAAGACCTCCAAGGTCCCTTCCGTTATTCTGTTATCCTGAATGGTCACTAAGTGACCAATCTTTAAATAAGGATTAGTTGTAGGACAAAATTCCGTGAATACCTAGTATATGATAGAAGTACAAAGGAGAATCTCACAGTGAGAAACAGATAAAAATAAAATTGATTTTTTTTAAAGTATGGGATATTTCTCCCGTCTGGCATTATTTTTAACATTGCTGTTGCTATTATTTAATTTCAGGTTTCCTTTTCTTTTATCTTAATTTGTATTAATTAGTGTTCTTTTAAGAATATAATATGTATTCAGCTATTAAGATTTGTGTTTTTTATTGCTATTTCATGGCTGTTATTTAATATAATAATAATAATAATAATAATAATAATAATAATAATAATAATAATAATAATAATAATAATAATAATAAAGTTGGAAGGGACCTTGGAGGTCATCTAGTCCAACCCCCTGCTCAGGCAGGATACAAAATAGTAATTGTATTAAGGTATCACAGATAGATAGATAGATAGATAGATAGATAGATAGATAGATAGATAGATAGATAGATAGATAGATAGATAGATAGAGACAGAGAAAGATAATGAGAGAAATAGTGAGCAAGATTCCCCCTTCTGAATATCTTAGATATCTCATCTCAGATTTGTTAAAGATTACTCTTCCAATGTGAAGTAACACATTTTTGTGTGTGTGTTTGCCTGTGTAATTTATTGGCCTATGAAGTATTGTCTGAAAGGCTACAGCTGCTGCCTGCCTTAGATATTTTTTTTTTTACCCAATTTTACAGCTGGCTTGACATGAAAATACAAATCTAAGCTTGATAAATACCAACCACTGTTCTTATGTAGGAGAAATTAATTTCCAAACTGCATTGTAGGCCTGGCGGCAATCACAGCTGATGTCAAGAAGCAAGAATCATGCAGTTTTGTCAAGCTACTAGTAATAAACAATGATCGTTTCCATCTCTTGGCAGCACCAGATTTCACTTGAGAGAAATGCAAATGTGTCAGCTTGTTAAAGTACCTGATTGCCAAAGTATTTAATCAGGAAAAGGATGGTAGTTTACTGTGACCTGAATAAATTCCAATGGGGGTAAGCAACAATTTCTTTCTCTTCTCTTCCATGTATCTTCCTCTGCCCAATGTACAAACTGATCTCATCGACCAGCATTTCAGCCAGTGGAAATATTGCGTGGGTNGGTTCTTTTAGTGACCGTTTGAAGTCACAATGGCACTGACAAAAGGGACTTATGACCGTTTTTCACACTTATGGCTGTTGAAGCATCCCCATGTACACGTGATCAAAATTCAGACGCTGGGCAACTGTGTCAAGGTAATGATTTAAAAGCTAACCAGCTGACATAATATAAGATGTAATGATGGGAATGACTCAGCAGGGTCTGTATCTCTTTAAGAGCTTTGTATAAAAGGGAAGGCTCTTCAGATGTCTTCTTTCTCTTCCGTTTTCCTGCTGTAACTGCTGTGTGTTGATCCTGCTGTATTACCACGTATATGTATATTGTTCCTGGTGCATGATATTGTAGATAGTGTAAGATAAACCATCATTTAATATAGACCAGGGTTTACTGTGTTTACTCCTGGGTTATCTCAGTGCAAGAAGACTGTGTATGCTGTGACAAACTGACTCATATTTATGACAGTTGCAGAATCCTAGGGGGGTCATGTGATCCCCTTTTGCGACCTTCTGACAAGCAAAGTCAATGGGGGAAGCCAGATTCACTTAACAACCGTGTTACTAAAGCAACAAGTGCAGTGATTCAAGAAAGATCATAAAATGGGGCAAAACTCACTTAACAAATGTCTCACTTAGCAACAGAAAATTTGGGTTCAATTGTGGTCATAATTCAAGGACTACCTTAACCTTGGAATATGGCCACTTCAGGCTGCTTATTATATATAAGTCTTCTTATAAATAAGCAAAAAATGCCACAACAACAAAAACGATCAAACTCGGATGAGTTTTATCTCTGCTGTTGAACATAAGTAGTATTTTTGCTATGAGAAGAAAGAATGAAGGCATGAGACTAATTACCTCCTAGCGTTTTCTGTCAGAACTACAACTGCTGTCTCTGGTTTTTCCCTTAACAAAATCAGAAGATAAAATGGCTGAAGACTAAGCCAGCCAGAATTTATCTCGATCCATTCTGTATATCTCTACTTCTGACTGTGCATAAAACAGCTGTTGGACCACCGTAATTCTGTGAACTGAAGTCCAGAAGAGGTGGGATCCATAGGAAATCATAGAATCATATTGCTGGACAGGACCTCAAAGGTCTTCTAGTCCAACCTCTTCTAGTCTCAAGGCAGGAGTCCTTATACCTTCTCAGACAAAGTCCCAAAGGTGCTTTTTCACAAGGCAACTGGACTTTCTTTTTCTCTCTTTGAAGACATTTCGCTTCTCATCCAAGAAGCTTCTTCAGCTCTGACTGGATAGTGGGGAATGGAAGGATGTCAACCATGACCTGGATACTGGGAATTCCATAGACATTCTCAGACAAAGGGTTGTCCAATCTGTTCTTGAAAACCTCCAGCAATGGAGCACCCATAGCTCCAGGATTGAAGCTTTTCCATTGATTGATCTTTGTCACTGTCAGGATATTCATAACAGAATAACAGAGTTGGAAGAGACCTTGGAGATCATCTAGTCCAACCCCCTGCTCAAGTAGGAAACCCTGTACTGGATCTCTCTCTGAGACCTCTCTCCACCCTTTGCTTCTAGTAAACAATTAACCAGTGGAACAACCTGCCTCCAGAAGTGGTAAATGCTCCAACACTGGAAGTTTTTAAGAAGAGACTGGACAGCCATTTGTCTGAAATGGTGTAGGGTTTCCTGCCTGAGCAGGGGGTTGGACTAGATGACCTCCAAGGTCCCTTCCAACTTTATTATTATTATTATTATTATTATTATTATTATTATTATTATTATTATTATTATTATTATTATTATTATTATTATTATT
>NW_015391631.1:15327-17271 GCF_001527695.2 Protobothrops mucrosquamatus | reverse complement strand
ATCATCATCATCATCATCATCATCATCATCATCATCATCATCATTATTATTATTATTACCTTAGTAAGACCACACTTGGAATACTGTATCCGGTTCTGATCACCACAATACAAAAAAAGATATTGAGGCTCTGGAAAAAATTTCCCTCTCTATATAGAATATTATAATCAAATTAATACATTTTCAAATAAATTCATTCATTACTATGTCTAACCATCAACTGCATTAATCAATAAAAAAATTTAATCTATAAAAACTATATTTCTTCAAACATTTAAACTTAAGCTTAATAAAGTCCATTCATTCAAAAACATTATAATCAAATCAATATCTTTCTAAAACCAGTTCATTCACTAATATAACATTTCATCCAAGTTATATGATTAAAGATAAACTAACATTCTCTATCTATTTATATTATTATAGGCTCATTAAAACCTTTCTAAAGCAAATTTTCATTGCATATATCACTCTATATAAATTTCATTAATCAATAAAAGTTTACAAATTCATTATCCATCCCAAAGATTCTGTATCATGCTTTCTTAATTTTGCAAATATTTAATCTTAAACTAACATATTCATTTACTATTCAGGTGCTTTATCCAGTTTTTAATTCTGAAAACTGACCCACGTTCTTCCTTTGCCATCAATTAATACGCTGGAAAACCAATTTTGTCCCTACCACATTATGCTTTCTTCACCAACCTAGGCACATACTCTTAAAATAACACAATTCCTTAAGCACTGGGGGAATAAATAGCTTTGTTCAGTCACTCTGAGGTGGATGCATTGTGAACTTTTATATGCATCGCTATTGGCTTTCACGCTACTTACGGTTGATGGCTGTATTGAACTTTACACTCCACTGAAGGAGATTTCTGTGAGTGTATTAATTATGCACAGTTGAACGCAAAGAGGAGAGCATGGGTATGCAGGGGGTCGATTTAGAAAAATAAAATGAATAAATATAAGGGCTTAAGAAAACAGTTGAGTTAGCTGATAAGACATAACACCTAACGGCAGGATAAGAGGACAATGGATGAAAGTTTGTCAGAGAGAGATTCAACCTGGAATTAAGGAGGAATATCCTAACAGTGAACACTGTTAAACTGGGGGACAACGTGACCCCCTCAGAGTTGTGGGTGCTCCATCACTGGAGGTTTTCAAGAAGAGATTGGACAACCATTTGTCCAGGTCGTTACAAGAAGACCTGCCTTGGGGAAGGGGTTGGACTAGAAGACCTCCAAGGTCCCATCCAGCCCTATGATTCTAAGAAAGCAGCCCGTTTCTGTACTCTTTCCTTTATTATTTCAGATTCCCAAAACGATGGGGTAAAACTAGATGGTGCCATGGCCAGAATATTTCACATAAGATGTGAATCTCATTCCTTCCTCAGATCTATGGAGATTCTCAAATCATTCTCAGGTCATGGTTGTCCCCAAAGGTGCTTTTTCTCAGAAGGCAACTGGACTTTCTTGTTTTTGTTTTTTTTGTTTTCTTTGAAAATGTTTCGCTTTTCATCCAAGAAGCTTCTTCAGTTCAATCTCAGACGAGAAACGAAACGTTTTCAAAGAAAAAACAAACAAACAAGAAAGTCCACTTGCCTTTTAGAAAAAAAAGCATCTTTGGGACCATCCTTCTTCCTTTTTTAAAAAACGTTATATAAAATGTTGGACCATAAGAGAGGCTGAGTGCCAAAGAATTGAGGCCTTTGAACTCTGGTGCTGGAGAAGACCCCTGGGAGTCCCTTGGACTGCAAGGCGATCAAACCGGTCAGTCCTAGAGGAGATCAACCCTGACTGCTCTTTAGAAGGCCAGATCCTGAAGTTGAAACTCAAGTACTTTGGCCACCTAATGAGAAGGAAGGACTCACTGGAGAAGAGCCTAATGCTGGGAAAGATTGAGGGCAATAGAAGAAGGGGACGACAGAGAATGAGGTGG
>NW_015391631.1:0-15277 GCF_001527695.2 Protobothrops mucrosquamatus | reverse complement strand
TGAGAAGGAAGGACTCACTGGAGAAGAGCCTAATGCTGGGAAAGATTGAGGGCAATAGAAGAAGGGGACGACAGAGAATGAGGTGGCTGGATGGAGTCACTGAAGCAGTAGGTGTGAACTTAAATGGACTCCAGAAGATGGTAGAGGACAGGAAGGCCTGGAGGAACGTTGTCCATGGGGTCGCAATGGGTCGGACACGTCTTTGCAACTAACAACAACAACAAATATAAAAGCTGCATAATAGGGAGAAACTATGGCTGTCAGGATCTCATGTTGTATGTACTCAGAAAACAGCATAAATCTGTTCTATATCTAGTCCTCAGCTTATAACAGTTCATATAATAATAATAATAATAATAATAATAATAATAATAATAATAATAATAATAATAATAATAATAATAATAATAATAATAATAATAATAATAATAATAATAATAATAATAATAATAATAATAATAATAATAAAGTTGGAAGGGACCTTGGAGGTCATCAAGTCCAACCCCCGGACTGTTTAAAGTTACAACGGCACTGGAAAAAAGGACCCATGATGGTTTTTCACAGGGACAACCTTTGCAGCATTCCCATGATCATGTGGTCAAAATTCAGATGCTTGGCAACTGGTTCATCCTTACAACTGGAGTCATGTGATACCCTTTTGTGACTTTCCGACAAGCAAAGTCAAGGGGAAGCCAGATTCACTTAACAACCGGGTTACTAACTTATCAACTGCAGTGTTTCACTTAACAGCTGGGGCAGGAAATGTCGTAAAATGGAACCCAACACGCTTAACAAATTCTTACTTAACAACCAAAATTTTGGGGTTCAATTAAGCTGTTAAGCCGAGAACTACCTATATTTCTCTATCAGATTCTTCCTTTGCTTCGGCTTTTCCTTATTTTTTAAAATTTAGGGGGGGGGGGTTTGCTTTTCTTTTTTGGCTAGCAATGCTTCTGACCCAGTTTCTGAGGTTCACTTGGGGACTGATCTAAAAGACAGGGCTACATCAATAACAATAAAGCACGGCTCGCCAACCTGGATGCAGCCTTTTACTGAATTTTTGAACCCATTTGGGATTCAGGGTTGAGATCGTCACCGTTATTATCTTCCTTCTACATCTTTAAAGGCAGGTTGTCTTCAAGGAATGTGATCTTTTTGTTCCCCAAGCATGCTGCACAGGTTGCTGGGAGCCAAATGTTCCAATTTAAATGTTAAAAGGAAATGCTTAATTGTCAAAAAGAGGGGAAATAAAATACTTGCCGTGCCTTTAAATGTTCTGCCGGGACTCTCCCTGTCTTTTGTCTGTGAGAGGATTCTGCAGAGTTACATTTTTCCATGAAAGGAATAAACCCAGAAATACACAGCAACAGAGTTCTCTCCCCCACAAAAAAAAATAATCACAAAAAGTGTAGTGTCAAGGACATATATTTTAAAGTATTTGGCATTGAAAGTACACTCTTCACAATTTTTAAGACAGTGTTTTGCTTCTAATTCTTATCAGAAGCATTCTGCTGATCTTTGACCATAATGAAGACTTGACATGATTTGATTAGCAGAAGAACAAACTCAGCCAAATTTATGTGTATGTTATTTGTAGAACTGACTGCAGAAGTCATCTGGATAAGATGAATATCGTCAAAGTATTGTGGAAAGAAACATCTCTATGCCTGTCAGGGCGAAAGATCAAGTCCACACATGAAGGTCCAATTAAATTGATTTATAAATAAACTTATTTATTGCTAGTCTTGCCTATGTACAAGAATCTTCTCAACTAATGGTTAGAACCTGTTTGTTTGGTGTTAGATAAGGGTCAACAGAATTCAAGAGAAGTTAGATTCAGTTCGCTTGTTCCAAAGGTGCTTTTCAAAACAACAACAACAACAACAACTACAACAACAACTACAACAACAACTACAACAACAACAACAACAACAACAACAACAACAACAACAACAATAATAATAATAATAATAATAATAATAATAATAATAATAATAATAATAATAATAATAAGTTGGAAGGGACCTTGGAGGTCATCTAGTCCAATCCCCTGCTCAGGCAGGAAACCCTATACCATTTCAGACAAATGGCTGTCAAGTCTTTTCTTAAAAACTTCCAGTGTTGGAGCATTCACTGCTTCTGGAGGCAGGCTGTTCCACTGGTTAATTGTTCTAACTGTCAGGAAGTTTCTCCTTAGTTCTAGGTTGCTTCTCTCCTTGATGAGTTTCCATCCATTGTTTCTTGTCCTGCCTTCAGGCGCCTTGGAAAATAGCTTGACTCCCTCTTCTTTGGGAAAGCCCCTGAGATACTGGAACACTGCTATCATGTCCCCCCTCATCCTTCTCTTTGTTAAACTAGACATACACAATTCCAGCAGCCTTTCCTTATATCAGTGGTTCTCAACCTTTTTAATGCCGCAACCCCAACCGGTCGTAAGTCGAGGACTAAACCGGTCGTACGTCGAGGACTAAACCGGTCGTACGTCGAGGACTAAACCGGTCGTAAGTCGAGGACTACCCAACCGGTCGTAAGTCGAGGACTTTCCCTGCCCGGGAGCGCTGCGCATGCGTGGTTCCGCCCCCTACGCTGGCTGAGGCATAGCTGGCAAGCGGCAGAGACGGAGCAGGCCGACCACCAGCTGGCCCAGCCCAAGGGAGGTAAGGCACCCACCGGAAAAGGGGGGAAAAAATGACGGACAAAAAAATGGCGGACAAAAAAAAATGGCGGACAGCCTTGCTTGGCGACCCCCATGAAATGGTCAATCGATCCCAAATGGGGTCCCGACCCACAGGTTGAGAACCACTGCCTTATATGTTTTAGCCTCCAGTCCCCTAATCATCTTTGTTGCTCTTCTCTATACTCTTTCTAGAGTCTCAATATCTTTTTCACATCGTGGTGACCAAAACTGGATGCAGTATTCCAAGTGTGGCCTTACTAAGGCATTGTAAAGTGATATTAACACTTCACATGATCTTGATTCTATCCCTCCGTTAATGCAGCCTAGCACTGTGTTGGCTTTTTTGGCAGCTGCAGCACACGGCTGGCTCATATTTAAGTGATTGTCCACTAGGACTCCGAGATCCCTCTCACAGTTACTACTATTGAGCAAAGAAGCTTCTTGGATGAGAAGGGAATCATTTTCAAGGAAAAAACAAAATCCAGTTGTCTTTTGACAAGCACCTTTGGACAACCATGATGGTTGAGAATCTCCATAGACACTCAGTTCACTTGCTGCTATGTAGGGATTCTAGGCTGATTCCTCTTTGAACTCCACCACTAGTTTACGCCACTCCTCTTCCTACAATAACACGCTTTTGCCATCTATGCTATTTGGTAACCTCATCTATCCCTAATTCATCAGTGAATCCGAGACAATAAAACAAAAGCCTACTTAAGACTTTCTGCTGATTCTGAGACCTAGTGTAAGGAACCACTTCAATCCACATCTTAAGAAAGCAGAACTCTTGGAAACAGTTTCTTCCAACAGGAACTTTTATTAAGAGAAATTGATAGTAGGCATGATAGACAGGATCTGAGGGATTCCCTCACAAATCGATATTTTAAAGTGTCCCTAAGCAACCCCCATCTTCCAGGCGATTCAAACCGGCAGATTTCTAGGTGTTAGATCCAGGAAAGATAACATCAATCCGGCTCCATTGTACATGATCATGCAACAGCTCCTCACTTGATGACGGATAAATAAACCAGATTCCGGAAGCTGTATCTTTTCAAACCCCCCTCCCTTTCCTAGTTGCCCAGTAAGGAGGAAAAGTTCAGAGGTGCATAGGATAAAAGACAAATGGTTACACTGTAATGGTTAGCAGAGGCAAATAAACAAAATGTTACTTTGTAGTGAATAGAGGAAGTGAAAGTAATAATAATAAAAAAAAACCTCTCCCTTGGGAATATGGCAGGACCCAGGAAAGGGTAAGAATTAGTTTTAGATCAGAGGAGATAGATAGAAAGGAAATATAACTGGATCCTGATACCTAGGCTGAAATTTACTGAATGCATCTTTTGACCTGTCACCTAATTAAAGCTAAGGAAATATACTGTATATTCTTGTTTTGACATAAGATATGAAAACCTTCACAGTCAAAATAGACCTCCTCCACTCCAAACCCATCATCCAAGATCACCACCTGGATTTTCCAAAGGTGAAGATTCTCACAGGGTGAGAAGCCACATTTTCATGCTACTAAACCCAGCGAACCTCATAGGAGGCAGACGATGTTTGTGCACTTTCTGAAAAACAGAGGTACCTATCTATAAATGTAGGCAATTTTTTTTCTTTTAATCTGTGATTATCTTCAATTGCTAATTGTCTGGTTTGCTGTCCAATAAACTTCACCCCTTGCTTCAGGCAGTTGTCCTGTGCTCTTTGGAATACTCAGCTCAGATGGGACCAGCATTTCTTTTAACCATATTGCTCAAGGTTTGATTCTTGTTGTGTCCAAGATGCTAATGAAATATGTTGCTTTGGATGAATCCAAAAGTCAAGACAACACTGAAGGGTTCCATGTGAATTCTAAATTATGTTTTAAGATGATTTCCTAACTATAAGAGCCATATTTATATATGGTTTAGGAGACCTCAGAATACATGTATTCCAATTTTCAGAAAGCAGAATTTGAACTGTCAGGTCATCTGGATTCCCAGCAAAGAAGAATAATTATTTCAATAGCAACTCCATCAATGATATGTTCAGGGCCCCAATTTATGTGAGAGAGCACCGTGAATGAACATAAATTTTTTACACAGAGTTGGCAAATGCAGGATTGGAAGTCTATGCAGCCAATGCATTCATCACCAAAATATACTGTAAATGTAACACAAACTCTATATTTCCTCTCAAGCAAGCGTTTAGTGAATTTTCAATGTTCAATCTATACCATCTTTTAAAATTTCGGTGTGTGTTACAAACATCAGAAATTGTGCAAGCAATAGTTTCCCAGGGACAAGTTGGAGTTTGAAGAATAAAACGAGTATTGATACTTCTGAAATTACAAACTCTTGAGGATACCATGGATGGCCAAGAAAATGAACCAATGGATCATCAAGTGTTGATTTTTTTCCCCCTCAATCTGTATCCAACACTCCTTAGAGTCTGGTTTGAGTAATTGATCTTGTCTGTTAGGCATCACAAGTTTGTCACCTGTAGACATATGGAAAGAGGAAAGCAGAATGAGGATGACATGGCCAACTTGACTGATCTCTACAAGTATTTCCAGTTCATCCAAATGAACCTTTTTTCAAAAGGCAACTGGATTTTGTGTCTTTGTTTTCCCTTGAAGACCTTTCTGAAGATCTGAAGAAGCTTCTGGATGAGAAGCAAAATGTATTCAAAGTCCAGTTGCCTTTTGAAAAAAAAAAAGCATGACTGGATGACTGAGAATCTTCATAGAGCTATTTCCAGTTCACTCTGTCGTGCCACCTCCACAAGAAGATGGCTTGTGAGGGCGAAAGAGCTTCCTATATCTATCATCAAGGACATCATGCAGGGGCATCCATGCAGAAGGCTTCACTCCACAGATCACCAAGAGTCACAAAGAGCAACTTCCTCTTCTGAAGGTCTGCAATGTGGAGAGGAGGCAATTGCAAATAGCCATAATTATACTTTGAGACTCAGCTTCACTTTCATTTCTGAAAGGAATTTTTAAACCCACAACTGGCCAGATTGATTGCTGAGTGGTTTCTGCAAGTCCTAGGGCTGAACCACTACAGGAGGGAGAAGAAGCCAGAAATAAAAGAAAGGGGAAGGGAAGGATTCTGGGTTAAAAATAAAACCCAGGGTTATGAAGGATGATTACCCTATTAGCATATGAGCTATTCTGCCCCTCTATTTCTCCTTCCCTTCCATCCATCCATGGCACAGCTTGGATTCAGAAAGAGGAACAGCCAGTCGGCTGTTTTAAAAGCCATAACCTTTGAAATTAAGACACGGCTTGCCGGCACAAACTGAGCAATAAAAAAAGCAATCATATTGCCAAACCGGTGGACCTTATTATTTTAACATCAGCGTGATGGTGCTTTAAAAGCTTTCCGGCATGCTGTGAAAGTTAAATACACATGTTTCATGGGGGAAAATTTATTTTATAGGGTCGTTGTAACTGGTCGTAAATTTAATACCTCCATCGACAGTGACGACTCGTAGATTTCTTATCGAGAAAGGTAAAAATGTATACCGTACTTTCTTGAATAATTATTACATGAATTGCAAACCCTTAACAGTTTACTCAAACTTTACCAATCGACGGTTCTGACCATGGGGGACTGTGTCACCACCGATTCAAGTATGTGAACAACCGGTTCTCTGGGTGGATGCCGCTTCCGGAAGTCCGTTCTGGGCCTGGGCAACAAAAAAAATTAGCTACCAGTTCTGCCAAACTGGTGCAAACTGGTTGAATCCCACCACTGCCCTGACAACATCCAATTTAATGGAGAGAATTCAGCTGTAGGGAGGGTTAGAACAAGGTTCTATTTTATTTTATTATTCCTCTTAATAATCCCCATGCTGCAAAGTAGGAAACAATGGAATGAAAATACCATTTTGCAACGCTAAGAACAGATAAATCGGACAAAATCACTTTTCCCCCCTTTTATGTTCTTCCTTTTGTCTCATTTTTTTAAATTTCTGGTAATCCCATTGGTTTGCAGATTTTTTTTTTTAAGCGTGCATGAACACTTTTTAAAAGTTTCATGTGCATTTCTCCAAATGTAGGTGTAGAAATTGAGTAGATGAATACATCTGTGTTACACACGCTTTTCTTGCCTTTTTTTTTTTTTTTTTGCATTTGTTTTGGAGTCCCAGTGGACGATCACTTGACTATGAGCCAGCACTGTGCAGCAGCATCCAAAAAAGTTAATATAATCCTGGGTTGTATAAACAGAGGCATAGAATCAAGATCACGCGAAGTACTAGTCCCGTTTTACAAAACCCTAGTAAGACCACACCTGGAATACTGCAGCCACTTTTGGTCACCATATCACAAAAAAGATGTTGAGAGTTTGGAAATAAATTCAGAGAAGAGCAACTAAGGTGATCCAAGGCCTGAAGACCAAAATATATGAAGAATGACTGCGGGACTTGGATTTGGCTAGTCTAAAGAAAAGAAGAAATAGGGGAGATATGATAGCAGTGTTCCAGTATCTGAGGGGCTGCCACAAGGAAGAGGGAGTCAGGTTGTTCATAAGAGCACCAGAATAGAATAGAATAGAATAGAATAGAATAGAATAGAATAGAATAGAATAGAATAGAATAGAATAGAATAGAATAGAATAGAATAGAGCTGGAAGGGACCTTGGAGGTCTTCTAGTCCAGCCCCCTGCTCAAGCAGGAGGTCCTATACCATCTCACTCAGATAATTGTCTAGTCTCTTTTTAAAAATCTCCAGTGATGGAGCGCCCACAATTTCTGGGGGTAAGCTGTACCATTGGTTATTGTCCTCACTGTCAGGAAATTTCTCCTTAATTCCAGGTTGCTTCTCTCTTTGTTCAGTTTCCAACCATTGTTTCTCATCCTTCCCTCTGGTGCTTTGGAGAATAACGTGACCTCCTCTTCTTTGGGGCAGCCCCTCAGATACTGGAACCCTGCTATCATGTCTCCCCTATTTCTTCTTTTCTTTAGACTAGCCAAACCCAAGCCCCGCAGCTGTTCTTCATATATTTTAGTCTCCAGGTCTTTGATCATCTTAGTTACTTTTCTCTGAACCTTTTCCAAGGTCTCAACATCTTTTTTGTAATATGGTGACCAAAATTGGCTGCAGTATTCCAGGTGTGGTCTTACTAGGGTTTTATAAATACTTGTTTGAATCCATCTAATCCAACTAATACTTATTTGAATCCATCCCAAAACTGGGTTTCAGATCTAGTTTTCAGACAAGTCATTCTGCTTAAAGATTAATGGCAGAAGAAGTAAAAGGGATATCTTTGTTAGATTTATATTTTATTACCCCAATAAACTCTCAGTTAGGGACATGTTTGAAGAGTCTTTCTAAATGTTCCAAAATCTAGCAACACAAATATTGGTACCTGCTAACAGACTAAAGCAATGTGGGCCAAGCAAAGTCTAAAGGTTGGACAACCATGATGTAGATTTAGGAGTAATTAATCTCACTTTTGTGAAAGAGAGACATCAGAAGCTCAATGAAGAATGTATCTACTTATGAGTTTTTGGAGGAGGGGGCAAGAGTTCAGATGAAATTGTCTTCTGATCAACTCCAGATAACAGAAGCTCTGTGAATGCCATACCAATGAGTTGCGGCAGGAATGTGTGAATCCTAGATGGGTAAGATGAAATTCTGCAGAATCTATTAGGCAAAAAACCACACAAAACACCTTATCTAATGCTTTATTATTTCAGATGCTTTCAATGCATAATAAAAGGCACATTAACCTTTTTTTGCAATGTGTCACCCATTTCAGCTCTTGAAGTCATCTATTGAGAGAGAAGGAGAATGCCAGTTTATTGATTTGATCCCTTCCTCCTATCCCCTACCCGCATTAATCCATCTTGTTTGTAGGAGGCCAAGTTATGTTACAATGAAATCCTGGGAAATAAAAGCACCCAGAGAAGCAATTGTGGACAGCCTGGAAGTCCCCTGCTTCTATGGTATAAAGTATTTTGATGGCAGTGATTTCAGTTTAGATGAAGCTGGACATCTGCACACAGAGGCTCTTTTCCTGCATAAATCTTCATCTGAGATGAAGCTGGCCATGACAATTTTTTTTTAAAAAAAAAAAGCATTTCCTTAAAGAGCACATAATTAGGAGTCTCACTATCACAAGTAATCAGACTTGGCCACACAGATGTTGCATATGTCTATCAACGTTGAAGAAACATTATGGCTAAATGGACCTTCTGGCTTCATATAGGAATGATCTGTTGATGACTGTTACCTGTGCACATAAAAAAAAGCAAAACAATCCACCTCTGATAGGCAGATGCTGTGGACAATCAACCGAAGAACACCGTTCTCTCTATTATATTAAATCATCTCTAAGAATAAATTCTCATTTGAGCTGAGCTAAACTCTTGAGAACCACATGGGCAAACAGTTTCAAACCATTGCTTGGCATATCTATCATCTGTCTGTCTGTCTATCATATCTCTCTCTCTCTCTCTCTCTCTCTCTCTCTCTCTCTCTCTCTCTCTCTCTCTCTCATCTCTACCTACCTACCTACATCTCTCTATATCTATCTATCTATCTATCTATCTATCTATCTATCTATCTATCTATCTATCTATCTATCTATCTATCTATCTATCTATCTATCTATCTATCTATCCATCCATCCATCCATCCATCCATCCATCCATCCATCCATCCATCCATCCATCCATCCAATGCATTTAAGAAGGAGCATATCTATTGAAAGCAATTTCCCCACTTTATACATTTATCATATTTAATCATCTGATACTGTTCAAAAAATTTATATAGGTGTCCATGAAATTTAGCAATTTCTATCTCCAAACTCTGCTAACCTTTAATTTAACCTCATTCTGTGAAAAAGAAACAAATAAATGAATTATTGAATTGTTCCCAAGCTAGAGAATGAGGAGGAAACAGCGGTTAGAATGCAGTATTGCAGGCTAACTCTGCTCACTGCCAGGAGTTCGATCCTGACTGGCTCGAGGTTATCTCAGCCCTCCATCCTTCCGAGGTCAGTAAAATGAGGAGTCAGATTGCTGGGGGCAATAGGCTGACTCTGTAAACTGCTCAGAGAGGGCTGTAAAGCACTGTGAAGCGGCATGTAAGTCTAGGTGCTTTTAATATTTATGTTATTTATACCCGCCTTTTCAAGGTGGTCTTCAAAGAATGAGTTTTTCCTAATTCCCCCCCCCCCCCAAATAACAGCAATGGTGTGAAGCCGTCTGACTCAATCAGGGATTGATCCAAACTTTTGCAATTAACTCTATGAGTACTTCAGCCTGAAGGATCTTAGCCTACAGAAAAGATGGGGATCTTAGCCTACAGAAAAGAAGGGATCACCCCCTAGTTTATTGGACTGTAAAGGCGAGGGGGAGAGAGATTGCAAAATTCTTTTACAATTAGTCCTTGACTTGTAACCATTCTTTTGGCGACTGTTAGAAGTTGCAACAGGCACTGAAAAAAGCGACTTACAACCATTTGTTTCACACTTGCGACCATTGCAGCATCCCCATCGTCATGTGTTCAAAATTCGGATGCGTGGCAACTGGCCTGTATTTATGACGGTTGCTGTATCCTGGGCTCATGTGATCAACTTTTGCGATCTCCTGACAAACAAAGTCAAAATCAAGTCAAGTCAAGTCAAAGTCAAAGTCAATTCTCTTAGCAACCATGTAACTAATTTAACAACTGCAGTGATTTGCTTAGCAACTGTGGCAAGAAAGGTTGTAAAGTGGGGCAAAACTCACTTAACAACCATCTCACTTAACAATTGAGATCTTGGGCTCAGTTGTGGTCATACATTGAGGACTATTGTGTACTGTTACCTTACAACACAGGTAGTGTTATTACTGACGGTAGGTTTTTCTTATCCAAATCAACTCAAGAGTCTGACAGTCTTTTAAAAGGTCCTTCCTAGCAGTTGATTTTATTGTATTGATTTATCTATTAATCATGCTGAATTATTGCTTTCTAAGACTTCTTTGCTGTTGGTAACCATCCATTGAATTTCATCCCCTTCCTTCTTTTTCTGTGTACCAGTAGATGGGGACAATTAACCAGTGGAACAGCTTGCCCCCAGAAATTGTGGGTGCTCCATCACTGGAGATTTTTAAGAAGAGACTGGACAGCCATTTGTCTGAAATGATATAGGGTTTCCTGCTCGAGTGGGGGGCTGGACTAGAAGACCTCCAAGGTCCCTTCTAGCTCTGATCTATTCTATTCTAGGTCTCACATTTCCTTCCATTCCAGAGTTACATGGATGCATATTGAGAATCAATCAAATGGATCGATTGTGAATATGCTCCCTGAGTTCCTGACATAGGAGATTATGCCCCAATGAGAATACATCATGGTGTAGGACTCACTTCTTCATCATATATGGTTCCATTATTTTCATCGTATGAGATACGTGGGATAAGTTTTACCAATGGTTAGAAAAACGAACTAGTGAGAAATGAATGTGATATGTTATTTTGAATATATATTAGCAAGAAGGATGATATGTATTGTCCAATTGATATTGTTTCTTATTACTGCTTATCATATTCACTACAGCTATTTACTATTGTATTAATTAATGTTAACTGAGCATATGTACCCGGGCAATAGTCTGGTTGCTAAAGCCTGAAAATGTTATTGGGGGGGCAATCCCGATATTGTTCCCAATTCTGTCCCAACCCCAATCCCGATCCTAACCCCACCCCGATCCTTAATCCCTATCCTGGTCCTATCCCTTCCCTAACCCCATAAAACTCAATAAAAACCTTTATAAGGAGAATGCTAGCAATCACTGTTAACTGCTCAAAAAATTGAAACTCCAAGAAACATAATTAAAAAGCTAAAGTGGAATTCTGTGCACACTTCCATTTAACCCATCAAAACAATCTGCACAATATCATAGGGTATAGTTGTATTACTTTCAGCTTATTTTCCAAAGCACCAGAAGGCAAGACAAGAAACATTACATGAAAACAAATCAAGGAGAGAAGCAACCTAGAGCTAAGGAGAAAGTTTCTAACAGTGAGAAAAATTAACCAGTGGAACGGCTTGCCTCCAGCAGTTCTGGGTTCTCCATTACTGGAAGCCTTTAAGAAGAGACTGGACAGCCACTTGTCTGAAATGGAATAGAGTCTCCTGCTCGAGCAGTGGGTTGGACTAGAAGACCTCCAAGGTCCTTTCCAACTCATGCTGTAGTTTGTTTGGGGAAAAATGCATAAGGGAACACCTTTTATGCTAGAGATTTCTAACTCTGCTGTTTCCTTTAGAGCAATGGCATCTATCTAGCTTAATTTTTTCTGGCTTTCCTAAGTGCAGCATCAAATTAAATGGAACACTCCAGAAGTGAGAGATTATTAGACCCATCAGGAGCAACATATCACACTTAAGAGTAACTATTCCAGCTTCCACAAATGTGCCTTTTTCAGGGACATCCAATATTCTGGTGACATCCTAACCCAGAGCTGCTTCTAGTCTTTATTCTTATTGCACATTTCACAGTACTGTTCACATGAACGTTTCCAAGGTACATCCACATCAGTCGAGAATATTTACCCTTCATTGTACTGCTTTCCAGAACAGAGGTGCAGGTATCTCAGGATGCTTAAAAGCAGATTTCTTTGCATAGATTTAGCTCTACATAGCTGTTTTGAAGAGAAAAGTGGGAGCGAAGGGACAAACATAAATACATTTTACAGAATAATAAAAATGAAGAAATTCCATGGAAATCAAGCAACTAATACATGGGCCTGGGATAGCTGAAGACCTATCTTTCCCTGATGGGGCAAGCTTGCCCCACTCACATCAGTTGAAGAGGCCTGACAGTTAGAACAATTAACCAGTGGAACAACCTGCCTCCAGAAGTGGTGAATGCTCCAACACTGGAAGTTTTTAAGAAGAAACTGGACAGCCATTTGTCCGAAATGGTATAGGGTTTCCTGCCTGAGCAGGGGGTTGGACTAGATGACCTCCAAGGTACCTTCCAATTTTATCATCATCATCATCATCATCATCATCATCATCATCATCATCATCATCATCATCATCATCATCATCATCATTATTATTATTATTATTATTATTATTATTATTATTATTATCCCGTCTGCTAAGGAACTGAAGCAGTTGGAGTCAAGAAGAGTCTTTTCTGCTGTGGTCCCATCTCCGTAGAACATTCTACCACTGAATGCTCCCACCCTTTTGGCCATCTTGAAGGGTATAAAAACCTGGGTTTGCTAGTTGGCCTGGCACCCCGAGGGGCCACTCACCACTGGACGTGGCTAACAAGGTAGGAAGACCTGATCTCTGTCCTTTCCGGCTCTTGACATTCTTAGTTCGGATGTCAACGCTGCTAACATTGGATGTTCTTGCTTTGACAACCTATGGAGATGCAGCCTTTTTCTTTCTTATGCTTTACTCTTAGAATTAGATGATGCTGGGGGAGGAGGAGGAATGTGATGGGTTGTCTGTTTGTAATATATGAAATATGTTGGTAATATATTTAACTTATTTTTCTAATTGACTGCTAAAAATGGAAAAGTTTGGATTTATCAAAACTAAAGAAAACCAATCAATCGGTCCATCATTATGAAGCAGTTGTCCCTGGTATTTCAAGTTCCAGGAAAATTCAAAGCAAATTTCATAAAATAAATAATATTTTCTCTAAGACAATTAAAATTCCCAAGAGATATCTGGTTTGATTAGAACTAGAGTAATCAACATTCTCCATCCTACGTTTCTGCTACTTTGAATGATTCTAGATATGCAAAAATATGTACACAAAGATACAATCTCTATTTAAATAAACCACAAACAAAAAGCATGCATATCTTTTTGCATTGTGTTGCTTCTGAAGCTTTATTGTTTTCCCGTGACAATCTGTTTTGTGAAGTGCAGCATTTGAAAGAATGCATAATTTAGAGTGCATAATTTGGATATAAAGATTTTTACAAAAACGCTATCCTCAAATATACCATTTCACATAAATGTTGTTGCTTTGGCAACATTACTATACATTTAGAAATTGCATTTGGGGATAAATAATGCATATATAATTCAATATATAGGTTTATGTACTTTTTTTTTTGCTTGTATCCTAACAACTTTGGTGAAGCAATCCTCCAACAGTTTGCAAAGATTTCCCTTAAAGTTTAAGTAATTCACTGAACATCTACAGTCATATCAAAAATTCAATTTATATTATTCCCCATGAGTAACTTATATGAGTGGTAAGTTCGTGTTTCTTTTAATATTCCAATAAAATATCAGCAATTGTTATAACTAAATAGCAAAACCGATATTTTTAGTTCTCGGATCATTGCTCCATACATTCCATTTGCATCCAGAAGTTTATTGAGAGTATAACATAATTTCCATTTTTTTTTTATGCATGCAAGTAGTCACTGGGTTATAAATGTAATTGAACCCAGAAATATAGTCACAAGTCATTGTAGTTGTTAAGTGGGTCACTATGTGATTGGGCTCAATTATACAAATGTTTTGTGGCAGTCATTAGGCAAACGTCATAGCCGTTAAGCATATCTGTATATTGGTTGCTGCGCTTTAATGGAAAAAGAAAGAAAGAAAGAAAGAAAGAAAGAAAGGAAGGAAGGAAGGAAGGAAGGAAGGAAGGAAGGAAGGAAGGAAGGAAGGAAGGAAGGAAGGAAAGAAGATGGGAGGGAGGAGGGAGGGAGGGAGGGAGGGAGGGAGGAAGGAAGGAAGGAAGGAAGGAAGAGAAAGAAAGAAAGAAAGAAAGATGGAAGGGAGGGAGGGAGGGAGGAAGGAAGGAAGGAAGGAAGGAAAAGGTAGAAAGGAAGGAAGGAAGATGGGAGGGAGGAGGAAGGAAGGAAGGAAAGGAAGGAAGGAAGGAAGAGAAAGAAAGAAAGGAAAGAAGGAAGAAAGGAAGGAAGAAAGAGAAAGAAAGAAAGAAAGAACGGAGGGAGGGAGGGAGGAATGGAGGAAGGAAAGATAAAAGAAAGAAAGAAAGAAAGATCTCTATCTCCCCACATTCTATTTTTTTTTTGCAGGTGTTGGGCTGAAACAGTGTAAAAATCTTTCAAGACATGGTCCAATTCTGTTGTGTGAAGAAATACAGTATATATGTAAAACATGTGTTACGAAGGAACCAGCTGGGTCCAGCCCAAGGCCAGAAAAATAATGCCCATCTCTTCAACTAGAAGCATGTTTAAAACATGGACATTCTGCAACAAAGGCAACAATGCTTTTCTTTTCCTGTTCCCTTTTCAAGTATCTTCACTACAAACTAGTTTTGTCACTAGGAGGATAAAAATGAGATGAAACATTGAGTAAAGAAGAAAAAAAGGCAATCGTATGCATCAGTTCGAAAAGAAATGCTTTTAGGTGTGACTCACAGCACTTAGATGACAATGCTTTTCAAGGTTAAAAAGACAAAGGAAAGCAAAAAAACCACCCACACCCACAAACACAACACCATCTCTCTCATTCCCTGCCTGTAACCACCTTTCTCAGCATAATTACTACCAATTTGAAAATTGTTCCTTGAACACCGCTTGCCCTTCAGTTTTGTCCCAGCTAAAGACAAAGCTGAAAACTACCACTTCCAAACTACAGAATGCCCAGAGGACAATACCTCTGAGCATGTCCAG
>NW_015391630.1:49584-52573 GCF_001527695.2 Protobothrops mucrosquamatus | reverse complement strand
GAGGAGGAGAAGAAGGAGGAGGAGGAAGAAGAAGACCATGGGGTCCTTGTTGCTCTCTGAGCTTGGTGGTTTTCTTGCAGATGTTTCATTACCCACACTAGGTAACTTCATCAGTGCTAGTAAGGAATCAGGCTTGCTCCCTATTTATATTCTAATGGCTTGCCCTGTCAGTGTTGGTGGGGGAGGTCTTGGAGATTCTTTGGTTGGGCTGTTTACTCTTAGCTTGTTTGGCAGGTCCTTGATTGGGGTATTGTTTACTTCTTGATTATTGGTGGTAACCTATGTTCAACTGATTGCTGGTGGGGAAGCATCTGATATATGGACCTAAGAGATGTGCCAAAAAGAATTATGTTTCAAAATGGCATGGGGATAAGTGGAATTCTGCTAATAAAGGGAGATATGAAAAAGATGTTTCATGGAATAACAACAACGAAGCATCTGAAGATGAAGAAAACTGAAGGGAATGATCGCTGAAAAACAAATTACAATAGATGCAAAGAATGTAACAGAAGAGAACAAGGAATGGTTCCTTTTAAAGCAGCTGAAGAGAACGCAACGACGAATTCCAATGGAAATAAAACCTTGTTTTCAAAACAGGGGGAGAGCTTCCAGAAAAAATGCATGACATGAAAAATAGAAGTGATGACCGTGAATGAAAAACATGCTGGAAGAGAATTTTAGAAAATATATACAAGAATGATTCGTCGAGGATTGACTGTCAAGAGGAAAGGAATTATAGAGAAGAAATAGACTGCAGGCCAGGATTTGGTAGGGTATAGCAAGGAAAGCCTGGGAAAAGATATTCCAACATCGTGATGTTTCTAGACCTGCAAAGATCAAAATCATGAAAGTCATGGTGTCTCCTGTGACACCGCTTGGAAACAACAATTGGAAGCAAGGAAGGAATTAGCACTGATGCTTTTGAACTCTGGGGTTAGGGAAGACCTCTAAGAATACCAGGCATAGCCAGGAAAACAAACCAATGGAGCATTGAACAAATGAGGTCTTTGGGTACAAGTAGTAGCTGAGGGGCTGCCACAAGGAAGAGGGGGTCATGTTGTTCACCAAAGCACCAGAGGGAAGGACGAGAAACAATGGTTGGAAACTGATCAAAGAGAGAAGCAACCTGGAATTAAGGAGAAACTTCCTGACAGTGAGGACAATCAACCAATGGAACAGCTGGCCACCGGAAATTGTGGGCGCTCCATCACTGGAGATTTTCAAAAAGAGACTAGACAGTCACCTGTCTGAGACGGTATAGGTCAGTGATGGCGAACCTTTTAGAGACTGAGTGCCCAAAAACTGGCCATGCCCCTGCTCCACCCTCCTATCCCCTGCCCCGCCTGTCCGCAGGGCCACTCACCGCCTCCAGGGCCCGCCGCAGATCACCCAGGTAGCCAGCAGCGCTATGGTGGTCACACCCTCTGCCCGCACCCTGCAGCATCAACTGTGCACGATGGGGTGTGAGGGCAAAGTCTTGTCTATGCTGCCTGGCTGCCATGTCTTTGGCTGCGCTGCTCCATGTGGGCCATGCTCAGGGGCGATTCTCCTTCAGGGGGGCTGCTGGAGAGGAGGGGGTCACGGGGGACGTGAGGCTGGGGCAATGGCATGTGTGCCCAGAGAGAAGTCTCTGAGTGCCATCTCTGGCACCCATGCCATAGGTTCGCCACCACTGATATAGGTTCTCCTGCTTGAGCAGGGGGCTGGACTAGAAGACCTCCAAGGTCCCTTCCAGCTCTATTCTATTTTAGTCCTGGACTTTCTACCACAATTAATCACAAACTTTCTGTTGCTAGGTGAGACATTTGTTAAGTGAATTTTAGGACCTTTCTGGCCCAAGTTGTTAAGTGAATCATTGAAGCTGTTCTGTTGTTAAGTGAATCCGGCTTCCCCACTAACTTTGCTTCTCAGAAAGTCACGAAAGGGGATCATGTGACTCCGGGACGGTGCGACCCTCATAAATAGGTGTCAGTGGACAAGTGTCTGAATTTTGATCACGTGACCCTGGGGATGCTGCAATGGTTGTAAGGGTGAAAAACGGTCAAAAGTAACTTTTTTCAGTGCTGTTATAACTTTGAACTAGACAAACTGTGGTAAGTTGAGAACTAGTTGTATATGTTTACTTCTCTTTTGTTATATTCTCATCCTACACTAAATAAATATTAGTTGAACAAATCAGCCCAGAGTTCTCAATTCAGACACAAATGACCTGGCTCAAATTATCCTACATGTGATGTGAAGGCCAAGCTCTCTGGAGAAGTCCATAGAAGTCCAAGAAAAGAGAAGGGGATGATCAAAAGAGAAGGATGAGGGGAGACATGATAGCAGTGTTCCAATACCTCAGGGGCTGCCACAAAGAAGAGGGAGTCAAGCTATTCTCCAAAGCGCCTGAAGCCAGGACAAGAAGCAATGGATGGAAACTAATCAAGGAGAGAAGCAACCTGGAACTAAGGAGAAACTTCCTGACAGTGAGAACAATTAACCAGTGGAACAACCTGCCTCCAGAAGTTGTGAATGCTCCAACACTGGAAGTTTTTAAGAAGAGACTGGACAGCCATTTGTCTGAAATGGTATCAGGTTTCCTGCCTGAGCAAGGGGTTGAATTAGATGACCTCCAAGGTCCCTTCCAACTTTATTATTATTATTATTATTATTATTATTATTATTATTATTATTATTATTATTATTATTATTATTATTATTATTATTATTATTATTATTATTATTATTATTATTATTATTATTAAACAGTAAAAGGAGATGGAGTCAGTTACGGCAGCAATGAGTGACTGTTGATTTCTTGATGAGGGTTGAAAGATATGAAGGACCCGGTTGGAGACAGGTGATCTCCTGATGATAGGGTCATCCAGTAGGCAGGACTAGAATTCATTGTCTCCTGATGATTGGCCCAAGTCATCTAGTCAGCTTAGATGCCTATGACAGGACTGGAACTCTCCATCTCCTGGTGATTAGCTTAAAGTCACTCAGC
>NW_015391630.1:27302-48161 GCF_001527695.2 Protobothrops mucrosquamatus | reverse complement strand
GTTGAAAAATGCATGAAGGCAAGACGGTAAGCTTACGGCATCTTTGTTGATGCCATGAAAACGAACAATAAAATGAATAGGATTGAATTATGGAATGTTTTGCGAAAATAAGAAGTGGAGTCTTGGCTGATGAATGCAATAAGGGCAGGGTGTGATGGAAGCCAATAAACAGAATGCTGAAAGATCAACAATGAATACCGAATAAGACAAGGATGTGTGATATCCCCTTGATTATTTAATGTATTTATGAATAAATTTATCAAGAACGTTTGTAGTGGTGATAGAAGTGTGTTGGCTGAGGACATGAATATATGTGTCTCCTAGTATACAGAGAATCTAAATGCTGAGGGAAGAGCTGTCAATCAATGGAAAAGTGACTGCAGGCCATCTTTCCCTTCACTGGAGTTTTTCAAATAGAAGCTGGATAATCATCTAACATGGATGTTGTAGTGAATGCTGTAATATACAGCATACAGGTGGTTGATTTTGATGAGTTGTTTGATCACTTCCAACTCTAAAATTCTATCATTTTTAGCAAATGTTAGATCCAACCTGGAACCAAGGAGAAATTTCCTGACAGTGAGGACAATCAACCAGTGGAACAACTTGCCTCCAGAAGTTGTGGGTGCTCCATCACTGGAGGTTTTTAAGAAGAGATGGGACAATCATTTGTCTGCAATGGTATAGGGCAGTGATGGCGAACCTTTTAGAGACCGTGTGCCCAAATTGCAACCCAAAACCCACTTATGTATCATTGGGTGCCAGGTGCGCTTGGCCCATTGGGTGGGTGTGGCCCATTGGGTGGGCGTTGCTGCCGTGGTAATGGCAGACCGGGTGGGACTAAAAAGTTCAATCAATCAATTCCAGGTTTGCAAGATCTTTTTTTTTTCCCGCTAGAAGTTGAAATTGATTGATTGATTGAACCTTTTTTTTTTTTTTTGCACATGGTGGCCTAAAGTGAAAAGGTTTAGAAAATCCAGCTGAAGGCCTAGGACTAGGGCGATGGTGCACGTGCCCACAGAGAGGGCTCTACGTGCCATCTGTGGTACGCGTGCAGTAGGTTCGCCACCACAGGTATAGGGTCTCCTGCTGAAGCAGGGAGTTGTACTAGAAGACCTCCATGGTCCCTTCCAACTCTGTTTTTGTAGGAGATGACCAGGCTGAGCCCGAGGGAGGGGTCAAGTGCATCATCAGTCATGAGTCCTTTCATGCCCACAAGAGATCTAAGCTCAGCCCACCTTGGGTTCCTTCTACTCTTATCTACTGTTAATTTTGCTTGGCCACCAGTAATTCAGATGCTTATAGAGAGCTTCATCTTACAATAAATATTCCCATTTGAACTGTCTGGATCTCCTGATTTTCCTGGGACTTGACAATTATTTTGTTATTCTGGACAGCCTCTTTTTTAAAAAAAACTGTTCAGTGTTATAGCACCGACAACTTCCGGAAGCAAGCTGTTCTACTGGTCAATGGTTTCACTGTCAGGACATTTCTCCTTATTTCTAGATGGGATGTCTCCTTGATAAGTTTCCATCCGGTACTTCTTGTCAGATGCTCTGTAGAATAAGTTGACCCCCTCTTCTCTGAGGCAGCCCCTCAACCAATGGAAGACTTCTATCAAGTCACCCTTAGTCCTTTTCTTCGTTAGACTAGACCAGGGGTAGGCAACCTTGGCTCTTTTATGACTCGTGGACTTCAATTCCCAGAATTCCTGAGCCAGCCATGCTGAGGGGAAAGGAAGAGGTTTCCAAGCTGAGCCATGCTGGCTCAGGAATTCTGGGAGTTGAAGTACACGAGACATAAAAGAGCCAAGGTTGCCTACCCCTGATCTATACCAAAACGAGGGGTGGGCAACTACAGTCCTATGAACTTCAACTCCCAGAATTCCTGAGCCAGCCATGCTAAGGGGAAAGGAAGAGGTTTCCAAGCTGAGCCATGCTGGCTGAGGAATTCTGGGAGTTGAAGTCCGCGAGTCATAAAAGAGCCAAGGTTGCCTACCCCTGGACTAGACATACCCAATTCCTGCAACCATTCTTAATATGCTTTAGCCTCCGGACTCCTAATCATCTTTGTTGCTCATCTTTGTACTCTTTCCAGAGTCTCAACATCTTCTCATGCTACCATAAGAAGTACAGATCAGTCTATTAAAAGCCCAGGTATCTGATTCTGACATGGATTCTGATGCAGAGCAAATAAAGGCAGGTTGCACAAAAACTGCGAAAAACTAGGGGACGAAAATGAATTGGCGTACTTGGGTGGAAGATTTATTTCAGATAGGAAAATGGAGAACTGTGAAGATGTGCGAACATTTTTGAGAAGGAGTGGGCAGCATATGGTTTGCTGTGAAAGCGAACATTTGTTGGAAGAAGCAGAAATAGCTTGGATAAGAACATGTCTCTGCCTACTTTAGTACCTGGAAGTGAGAATGGGGAATGCCAAGAGAAACATACATAAAAGCAGGTTGAAGGCTGTAGGAATGGGAGTACAAAGACATCCATCTACAATCAAGAATGAATGTGTGAGGCATGACTACAAAAGTGAGGGCCATTATACAGTACAGGGAGGTATTACAAATAGAAGAGAATATTTGTAGCTTAGGGTTGACTTGTGGGGCCCTTGGTGCTCTTTGAGCTTGGTTGTCTTCTTGCAGATGTTTCATTAGCCAACTAAGTAACATCATCAGTGCTAGAAAGGAGTGGGGTTTGTGGAGAGAAAGAGGAGGAGGAGGAGGAGGAGGAGGAGGAGGAGGAGGAGGAGGAGGAGGAGGCGGAGGAGAACTATGGGTCCTTGGTGCTCTCTGAGCTTGGTTGTTTTCTTGCAGATGTTTCATTAGCCAACTAGGTAACATCATCAGTGCTAGAAAGGAGTAGGATTTGTGGAGGAGAAAGAGGAGGAAGAAGAGGAAGAAGAAGAAGAAAAGGAAGAGGACTGTAAACCAATATAAGATGGAAAAGGTGAATGGATTGACCCAAAAATGTTGTGGGTGGATGAATATCATGGATCCTCAAAAATAGAGAAGTGAGGCGTTTAGAGAGGAAGCGACGAAGCAACTGGTGGACAATAATCAATCAGAATAGAGGTGGAAGGGACCTTGGAGGTCTTCTAGTCCAACCCCTTGCTCAAGCATGAGACCCTATACAATTTGAGACAAGTGGCTGTCCAGTATTTTCTTAAAAATCTCCAGTGATGGAGCACCCACAACTTCTGGAGGCAAGCTGTTCCACTGGTTGATTGTTCTCACCATTAGGACATTTCTCCTTAATTCTAGGTTGCTTCTCTCCTGGATTAGTTTTGATTTTAATTCTAGGTTGCTTCTTGTCCTGCCTTCACATGGTTTGGAGAATAAGTTGATGCACTTTCTTTGTGGCAGCCCTTCAAATACTGGAAGACTGCTATCATGTCACTCCTAATCCTTCTTTTCTCTAGACCAGCCATACCCAATTCCTGCAAGACGGTTTGCAGGGTAAATCTGATTCCTTTTCTCATCCAATGGCTTAAATTTATTTTGCTAGCTGTTTCTTACTCACTTTGGAACCTTGCATAATGTTACTCCCCAGATAGAACATAGAATCATAGGGCTGGAAGGGATATTGGAGGTCTTCTAGTCCAACCTCAAGGCAGGAGACCTTATGCTGTTCCAGTCAAATGGTTGTCCAGTCTATCTGTCTATCTGTCTGTCTGTCTGTCTATCTATCTATCTATCTATCTATCTATCTATCTATCTATCTATCTATCTATCTATCTATCTATCTATCTATCTATCTATCTATCTATCTATCTATCTATCTATCTATCTATCTATCTATCTATCTATCTATCCATCCATCTATCTATCATCTACTTATCTATCATCTATCTATACATCCATCTATAACAGTGGTTCTCAACCTGTGGGTCGGGACCCCATTTGGGGTCGATTGACCATTTCACGGGGGTCGCCAAGCAAGGCTGTCCACCATTTTTTTTGTCCGCCATTGTTTTCCCCTTTTCCGGCGGGTGCCTTATCTCCCTTGGGCTGGGCCGCTTGCCAGCTACGCCTCGGCCGGCGCAGGGGGCGGAACCACGCATGCACGGCACTCCTGGGCAGGGAAAGTCCTCGACTTACGACCGGTTGGATAGTCCTCGACTTACAACCGGTTTAGTCCTCGACTTACGACCGGTTTAGTCCTCAACTTACAACCGGTTTAGTCCTCGACTTACGATCGGTTGGGGTTGCGGCATTAAAAAGGTTGAGAACCACTGATCTATAATATCTATCTATCTATCTATCTATCTATCTATCTATCTATCTATCTATCTATCTATCTATCTATCCTTTTTACAATCGTATGAGTTGCCAATAGCATTTTTTTCTCCTTCCTCCCCCAGATCCAGTCTCTTCAAAAAGATTTGTTTGCATATAATTTTCACATTGTTCTCGTAGGTTTTGTTAGAACAAGACAGAAGTTGGGAGGCTGGAAACAAAAACAAGAGCCCGCTGTTCTTTCTGTCTTCTTCCACCTCCATACACATACACATATGCATGGCATGATCAATATCAATTTTCAAATGTACTATTGATCGCGCTAGCCCTTAATTTCAAGCCAAACAATACTTTCTTTTGTAATTTCCATGCTGCCATCACTGCTGACCTGTGTGTTGTCAAATAATATTGATTGGATATGAAATGAAAGGCATAGGGTAGAAGAAGAGGGGGGAACTGACCGGGATTAAAAATTGGGTTCTTATTAAACAAATCAGGAGAAAACAGGGCTAAAAAGAAGTTTGCTGGCATTGGTGGCTTGGAGTATCAGTAACATCCCAGCACTGGTTGGATGGGACAAAGAAGAAGGGGCGGGGGGAAATGACATTTTTGGTAAAAAAAAAAATAAAATAGTTTGTGGACATGAAATCCTTTACCCCACTCCTGATTTGTTTGATTTGCAATGCTTAAAATGTCCAGATGTTGGGCAGAATTTCTTGGCATTGTGTTGCTTAACAAGTTTTGAAATCATGTCATTTTTTAAAAAATAAAAAACAGATTTTATGGTGAGTTAAAATACCAATATAAATGAAAATGAAGGAAGGAAGGAAGGAGGAGAAGAAAGAAAGAAAGAAAGAAAGAAAGAAAGAAAGAAAGAAAGAAAGAAAGAAAGAAAGAAAGAAAGAAAGAAAGAAAGAAAGAAAGAAAGGTGCAAGAGAAGATTAAGAGGAAAGGGAAATGATGAGTTCTGACGTTTTTCAGGGCATTAGAAAATTAGGTTTTGTCATTCTAAATATTCTCTATAAGTCCCAAAAGAGAGGTTTCATTTCCTTATTATTGATATATATTTTAGAGTCCTGTGTTAATATTATAGCAGGCAGCATTTTATCATATCAGTGGTTGGGGGATTCAATGAAAGTGCTAGAAGACCTTAGTAATAAAGAGCACAGACAGATAGCTGTGGTGATGTTACCTAGTTGGCCATGAAACATCTGCAAGAAAAACATCAAGCTCAGAAAGCACCAAAGACCCCACAGTCCTCCTGCTCCTGCTCCTGCTCCTGCTCCTGCTCCTGCTCCTGCTCCTGCTCCTCCTGCTCCTGCTCCTCCTCCTCCTCCTCCTCCTCACCACAAACTCCACTCCTTTCTAACACTGATGATATTATCTAGTTGAGTCATGAAACGTCTGCAAGAAAAAATCAAGCTCAGAAAGTACCAAGGACCCCACAGTCATCGGCGTTGTCCTCCTCCTCCTCCTCCTCCTCCTCCTCCTCCTCCTCCTCCTCCTCCTCCTCCTCCTCCTCCTCCTCCTCCTCCTCCTCCTCCTTCTCTTTCTCTCCACAAACCCCACTCCCTTCTAGTACTGATGATATGACCTAGTTTGCCAATGAAATGGCTGCAAGAAAACTACCAAGCTCAGAGGAGGAGGATTGTGGGGTCCATGGTGCTCTCTGAGCTTGGTGGTTTTCTTGCAGATGTTTCGTTACTTAACAAGGTGACATCATCAAGGCACTGATTATGTCACCTAGTTTGGCAATAAAACCTCTGCAAGAAAACCACCAAGCTCAGAGAGCACCAAGGACCCCACAGTTCAGCCCTGAACTACAAATATTATCTTTTTTTCACTGTTCAAGGATAATGATTGCACCACATTCTGAACCCAAAAGGGACCCGAACTGCCCCCAAGTTCTAGTCCAAGCAGATAGCTCAGAAGCATACCATGAACAATGCTATCCGAAACTGCTAGGAATTTAGGACATCTAACTAACTATCCATTTCTTTTTCAGCTTGACTATTAATCATAGCTAATAAGATGAAACCTGTGTATAGGTGGCCAAGGATTAGCTGGGGGAATTAGCAGATCTCCTTGCTCTCTGTCCCTGGTGTTGGTAGACACCAAAGCCTGGGTAGATACCAAAATCTCACGATTATATCCAAGCCGAAAGTTTTACTGATTTTGGAACTTTTATGCCGTGCGATACATATTTGCAGAAGAATCTGTATAAGGGTAAAACTTAGTAAAAAAAAAGGGGGGGGGGAGAAAAAAAGAAGAAGCCCATCATACAAATGCTAAAATATTTGTTTATTGTCCCTGAATCCCCAAAGACCTATTGAAGTAGAAACAATAGTGGGCAACCAGAAAAGTTATGCTAAATAATAAGAAAATTTTGCTCCAGGGGAAGTCTCTTCAAGGGGAGAAAGTTAAGAAACTCTTTCTTTGTCTGTTTATTTGTTTACTTCCCGTTTTTTCCAGTTGGCATTGTTTGCAGGAATTCAGAAAAGGGCCAAGAGAGACACCGAGACGGAACAAAAGCAATGCAAATTTCCATGAAAGTCATTTATCCAGCGTGCGGCCAACTGGGTCCCCTGCTCACCACAAGGCAAATTTGCATGAGAGATAAGGAGCAAAACTTGAACAAACTTTCAAGAGCCTGGTACCCATTTATGTCACCTCCATGGGTTGCATTACCCCCACATGTGTCTTTTGTCACAGCCGCTGGCTTGATGCCTGCATGTCAACCATGCTGATGTTTGAAGGAGACTTGTGGAGTTGATAAAGCAATCCACGTAGGGAATCTTGAATTGCTAAGTTTTAGAGTCAAACAACCATTGGTTTTAGACATTGAGTTGTGAAGATGTTTGGTCCACTGCTTGAGGTGGGGTGGGTGATGGAGGAGGTCACCTTCTCTTGTATATATGTTTTATGGATTGTTGTTGTGAGCCACCTAAAGACATAGTCTGAGACGGGTGGCCCGAAAGAAGGAAGGAGAAAGATAGAAAGGGAGGGAGGGAGGAAAAAGGAAGGAAGGAAGGAAGGAAGAAAGAAAGAAAAAAAGAAAAAAAGAAAGAAAGAAAGAAAGAAAGAAAGAAAGAAAGAAAGAAAGAAAGAAAGAAAGAAAGAAAGAAAGAAAGAAAGAAAGAAAACATATAGGTGAGGAGGAAAGAAAATATTAGGGTGGCAACCAAACTGGAGAGCTTTCAAGGCTGACAATTCTGATTTGTTGATTTTAGAATAATTTTGGACAAAAATACAGCAATGAGAACTTAAAGGATCTTTCATTTTAGGTGTATGGCGCTTTCAAGTATGCAGAGACCAGCAGTAGAGGGTAATTGGACCAATACTATACTGGTAAATTTTGTGGAGAGCTGTGCCCTCGGGGTCACCTGGAACTGCTGAAAGACTGTGTTGTTCAGGTGACTCTGAGGACACAGATAAACCGCCAAGTGGCCTCAATGACTCTCAGAAAGAATGCAAATGACCAGATGACTGCAAGGAATATAAATCCTTCCATTCCCCACCATCCAGTCAGAGCTGAAGAAGCTTCTTGGATGAGAAGTGAAACGTCTTCAAGGAAAAACAAGACAGTCCAGTTTCCTCCTGAAAAAGCACCTTTGGGTCTCCTGTTCCCCAGCAAGGACACCAGCATGATCAGGTGTGCATGTTCAGACTTTGGAAAAACTGCAGAGAAGAGCAACGAAGATGATTAAAGGCCTGGAGAAACAAACATATGAACAACAGTTGCAGAAATTGGGTAGGGCCAGTCTAGAGAAAAAAAGGACTAGGGATGACATGACAGCAGTCTTCCAGTATTTGAGGGGCTGCCACAAAGAAGAGGGGGTCCACTTATTTTCCAAAGCACCAGAAGACTAGACAAGAACCAACAGATGGAAACTAACCAAGGAGAGAAGCAACCTAAAACTAAGGAGAAATGTCCTAATGGAGAGCAATCAACCAATGGAACAGCTTGCCTTCAGAAGAGGAAGAAAACTTCCAACCCTGGAGGTCTTGAAGAAGAGATTGGACAAATAGGACAGGCTTTCCTGCCAGAGGAGAGGATTGGATTAGAAGACCTCCAAGGTCCCTTCCAATTGTGTTATTCTGTAGTGGGTGCTCCATCACTGGAGGATTTTAAGAAGAGACTGGACAGTCACTTGTCTGAAATGGTGTAGGGCAGGGGTAGGCAACCTTGGCTCTTTTATGACTCGTGGACTTCAACTCCCAGAATTCCTGAGCCAGCATGGCTCAGCTTGGAAACCTCTTCCTTTCCCCTCAGCATGGCTGGCTCAGGAATTCTGGAAGTCCACGAGTCATAAAAGAGCCAAGGTTGCCTACCCCTGGTCTAGGGTCTCCTGCTTGAGCACAGGGTTGGACTAGAAGACCTCCCCATGTCCACGATAAGGACACCAGTGATCTGGTAGAGCAATACTGAGCGACAAGCAGAGTAGCCCTGTGTCAATCCCACTCATATTTAATGATGATGAGGAGGTTACTTGCTGTGGTTTTTTTTGGCAACCATTATAATCTGCTTTTGCAATTCTCCTCCAATCTCCTTCATCGGAATTGTCATCAGAACTTCTTCCCGCCTTTGAATTCCTGAGGACTTTGGCGATGTTTCCTTCTCCCTTCCTCCCTCCTTTCCCCTTCCTTACTGCCCGGGTTGTCTGAATTAATTGCTGATAGCAGAACTCTGCAGATCATTCTCTCTCTTCGTATTTCTGAGAACTAATTACCTGTGTGTATAAAACGATGAAATCTCATTATATTTTCTTTCTTTCTTTTTCTTTTTCTTTTTTTTTTTCTTTTTTGGCAAAAAAAATAAAAATAAAAATAAACAACTAAAAAACCCCTCTCCTATGCATTTCATTACATTATCCAATTATTGCCGTGCTTGTCTAGCATTATGCTAGTGACCGCTCACAGGCTATTTACTACACAGATGTGTTACTTTAATTAAACAAATATGATTAGCTTCACGGGATGGCATTTGGCTAGGCCAAAATACACAAAAATGTGTCGCTTTCAACGGCTGGGTCCTTTGGAGCTTGTCTTCAAAAGGCGTAAACAACAGTAAACAATCAGAGAAGTCATTTTACAGATTCCAGTTCTTCCTATTGCCTTGTGGATTTCATAACAGGGGAGATTTTTCCAATGGGGTAACTTAAACCTACATTCTTGTAATTTGAAGCCACTCACTCATACATTCATCTAGACCAGGGGTAGGCAACCTTGGCTCTTTTATGACTCGTGGACTTCAACTCCCAGAATTCCTGAGCCAGCCATGCTGAGGGGAAAGGGAGAGGTTTCCAAGCTGAGCCATGCTGGCTCAGGAATTCTGGGAGTTGAAGTCCACGAGTCATAGAGCGGCCTAGGCCTAGGCCAGAGGTAATAATAATAATAATGATAAAGTTGGAAGGGACCAACTTTATCATTATTATTATTATTACCTCTGGCCTAGGTCTAGGCTGCTCTATGACTCATGGACTTCAACTCCCAGAATTCCTGAGCCAGCCATGCTGAGGGGAAAGGGAGAGGTTTCTAAGCTGAGCCATGCCGGCTCAGGAATTCTGAGAGTTGAAGTCCACCAGTCATAAAAGAGCCAAGGTTGCCTACCCCTGGCCTAGGAGGCTCACCACTTAGAACAGGAGGACTTAGGACAGGGGTAGGCAATCGTGGCTCTTTTAGGACTCGTGGACTTCAACTCCCAGAATTCCTGAGCCAGCCATGCTGAGGGGAAAGGGAGAAGTTTCCAAGCTGAGCCATGCTGGCTCAGGAATTCTGGGAGTTGAAGTCCACGAGTCATAAAAGAGCCTACCCCTGATCTACGTTTTAATCAAGGTGGAATCTTAATCAGGATTTCAAGAAAATGTTCACAAACACCACGGAGTAAGCAGGAAGCTTAGAGACGGCCCAAGCTAAAGAAATATGTAAACTTTAAAAGAAAGCTTTTGGGGGTGCTTGGTGATCCCTGAAGCTTGGTGGTTTTCTTGCAGACGTTTCATCAACCAACTAGGATACATCATCCGTGCACGAGGGAGTCCACCGTTCAGCCATGAGCTACAAAGAGATTATTCAGCCTCTATCTGACCATCATCTGTGGTTGGTGAAGAAGACATGGTAGGAGGAGACCCATGGAAGGGGCCCTGAGCTTCATTTTGTTTGTTTGTTTAGTTTTTGCAGACGTTTCATTATCCGTCTAAGGAATATCATCAGTGCTAGAAGGCATGTGCATTGATTTATTTTTATATACTAGTGGCTGGCCCTGTAAATATTGGTGGAGTATTGATGGCAAAGGAGGAGGAGGAGGAGGAAGTGGGGGGAAGAAAAGGAGCAAGAGAAGGAGGAGGAAAGAGAGAGATAAATGGGAGAGGAGGAGGAGGAAAGGAAGGAAGGAAGGAAGGAAGGAAGGAAGGAAGGAAGGAAGGAAGGAAGGAAGGAAGGAAGGAAGGAAGGAAGGAAGGAAGAGAAGGAGACATGAATGGGAGAGAAGGAGGAGTAGGAGAGAAGAAAGAGAACAAGAAAAGGAGGAGGGGAGGGATGAATGGGAGAGGATGATGAGGAGGAGGAAACGAAGGAAGGAAGCAAGAGGAGGAGGAGAAGGAGAGTTGAATGGGAGAGGAGGAGGAGGAAGAGGAGGAGGAGGAAACGAAGGAAGGAAGAGAAGGAGAGATGAATGGAAGAGGAGGAGAAGAGAGAAGAAAGGGAGCAAGAGGAGGAGGGAAGAGAGAGATAAATGGGAGAGGAGGAAGAGGAGGAAAGGAAGGAAGGAAGGAAGGAAGAGAAGGAGAGATGAATGGGAGAGGAGGAGCAGGAGAAGAAGGACTCATTAAAGGAGGAATGGGTCCCCATTAAGCTGTGACTAGAGGGGCGGGGAGGGGACGGGAGGGGACGGGAGGGGAGGGGAGGAAAATGAAGGGAAGGGATCAGAGGTATTACAAGAGAAAGGAAAAGCTGCAGAAATTGGATGAGACACATACAAAGCTTCAGAAATGAGAAACTGAGGAAAATCAAAGCTGACAGAGCTGTTGATCCGTATTTTGCCTATTCTTGGTGATTATACATTTTGCATGAAGGGAGGTTAAACACATTATTTACGTCTTCCGTCTGAAAGCTTTTCTATATTCATAGGCAGCTACGGTGTTACTCCCACCTTCTCCACTTAAATTTCAGTTCCTGGTTTATTTCAGGACTTTTCTAGATGCTCTAATCTTCCTCGGATTGGGCAACCATTAAATGTCTCCGCCTGTGTTGTATGAAACTAACATAATTGACCAAGCAGAAATCAATCAGGATAGAAGCTGAAAGGGACCTTGGAGGTCATCTAGTCCAACCCCCTGCTCAGGCAGGAAACCCTCTACCATTTCAGACAAATGGCTGTACAGTCTCTTCTTAAAAACCTCCAGTGATGAAGCACCCACAACTTCCAGTGGCAAGCCGTCCCACTGGTTAATGGTCCTCACTGTCAGGAAGTTTCTCCTTAATTCCAGGTTGCTTCTCTCCTTGATTAGTTTCCATCCATTGATTCTTCTGGTGCTTTGGAAAAATATGTTGACCCCACCTTCTTAGGAATATTAACACTACGGTATAACTTCAAAATTATTATTAATGCGAGAGGGAAAGGCTTCTAAAATTACGTTAGAAACAAAATATGACATGCATCTAACGCTTTTAATTATCGGTGGTGACTTTTTTTAAAAAAAAATTCCTGGGGGAGGATATTGCATTAAAAACTGAAATCCTCGGCTTTATCGCTTACTCCAGTGCTTGGAAGCTGACCAGACCTGCCCAGATTCACTTCAAATAAAAGAATTAATTGTCAAGTTTCCAACAGCAGAATTCAACCCCCAAAAGAAGAGGGAAGCCCTGATAAGTCTCGTTGGTTAAATTTATGATAAAAAAAAAAGGAAAGGAAAGTAGAACATATCGGAAAGTAAACAAGCCCAAACTCTAACCTTTGTGAATGAATGAATTTGTGAAAATTAGGTCTCTGGGGAACTTTTGAAGCTTTTTTAAATTTTTATTTATTTAATTTATATCCCGCCTTTCTTATTTTTTTACAAATAACTCAAGACAGTGAACGTATCTAACGCAAATTCCTTCTCTTATTTTCCGGACAACAACCCTGTAAGGTGGATTGGGCTGAGAGAGAATGACTGGCTCAAAGTCACCCAGCTGGCTTTCATGCCTAAGGTGGGACTAGAACTCACCGTCTCCTGGTGATTGGCCCAAAGGCAACCAAGCTGGCCTATTATGCCTAAGGTAGGACTAGAACTTACTATCTCCTGGTCATTGGCTCAAAGGCACCTAGCTGGCTTTCCTGGCTAAGGCGGAACTAGAACTCACTGTCTCCCGGTGATAAGCCCAAAGGCAACCAAGCAGGCCTATTATGCCTATGGAAGGACTAGAACTCAATATCTCCTGGTCATTGGCTCAAAGTCACCCAGCCAACTTTCATGACTAAAGCAGGACTAGAACTCAACACCTCCTGTTAATTGGCTCAAAGTCACCTCGCTGCCTTTCATGGACAAGGCGGGACTAGAACACACCATCTCCTGGTGATTGGACCAAACTCACCAAGCTGGCCCATTATGGCTAAGGCAGGACTAGAACTCACTGTCGCCTGCTTTCCAGCCTTTCCACGGCACCAACGTTTACACCTAAGGCAGCACTAGAACTCTTCATCTCCTAGAGATTGAACCCCAATCACCCATGGCTAAGGTGAGAATAGAATTCTCTAGCTCCTGGAGATTGCCCAAAGTCACCTAGCTGGCTTTCAGGAATAAGATGGGTACTAGAACTCCGTCTCTCCTGGTTTCTAGGCCAGCACCTTAACCACTCCCCCACCCTGGCTCTCTAATTGTTTTAAATTCTGTGATGGGAAAAGAATGCACCCAATACAGTTGCAATGTATGGCTGTGAAAGTTGGACCATAAGAAAGGCCAAGCACCAAAGAATGGAGGCCTTTGAACTCTGGTGCTGGAGAAGACTCCTGCGAGTCCCCTGGACTGCAAGGCGATCCAACCGGTCAGTCCTAGAGGAGATCAACCCCGACTGCTCTTTAGAAGGCCAGATCCTAAAGTTGAAACTCAAGTCCTTTGGCCACCTAATGAGAAGGAAGGACTCCCTGGAGAAGAGCCTAATGCTGCGAAAGATGGAGGGCAAGAGGAGAAGGGGACGACAGAGAATGAGGGGGCTGGATGGAGTCACTGAGCTTAAATGGACTCCAGAAGATGGTAGAAGACAGGAAGGCCTGGAGAAACGTTGTCCACGGGATCGTGATGGGTCGGACATGACTTCGCAACTAACAACAACAACAACAAATCAGAGCCAAGTCCAAACACTCTCATTTGCACCCCGTTCTGCAGATTTTCAGTTTAACAGTCTCTGGGCAGTTTCTCCACCCCTTCGCCTCCCTCATTTCCCGTCTCCAACCGTCTCTTCTTTTCAGCTTGTCCTACAATTAGGGTCCTGAACCTTTTGTTCGCGAGGTATTGATCTGCTGCCGTCTGCCTGCAGCTCATTAGGCATTCCTTCATTGTTTCCTATGCAAATTACGTTAATGAGAATTAGGAGCATAATGGAGACCGTTCAGTGTTCTAGTTGGTGGAAAATGGGTTTGACTACCAATTTTCCATTACAGCTGTTTCGTAATTACTTTGGAGCGCCCTGAATTCTAATGGGGCCACCGAGTTGCTCCGACACATCCTTCGGGGCAACCTTACACACATGTACACACACACACACACACACACACACACACACACCACCACCACCACCACCACCACCACGCAGAGGTGCTCACACCTTGCAAGATGAGTCTGGATGATCCTGAAATCCAAAGGACACTTCTCAAATGGAGGTAAGGAAGGAGAAAGCAGAAATCCTCGCAATGTGTTCTCTCCTGTCCTAGAAGGCAGAACATGAAATAAATGGATTACAGCTGCAGGAATAAAAAGTTGAGCTGAATTGGGTGGGTGGGAGGGAGGGACCTTCCAAAGCACCAGAAGGCAAGACAAGAAACAAGGGTTGGAAACCTACCAAAGAGAGAAGCAACCTGGAATTAAGGAGAAACTTCCTGACAGTGAGGACAATCAACCAGTGGAACAGAAGTTGCTTCCAGAAATTGTGGATGCTCCATCGCTGGAAGTTTTTTAAGAAAAGACTGGACAGCCACCTGTCTGAAATGGAATAGGGCAGTGATGGTGAACCTTTTAGAACAGGGATGTCAAACTCAATTTCATTGAGGGCCACATAAGCATTGCGGTTGCCCTCAGGGGGCTGGGTGGGTGTGGACAGGGTGGGTGCAGCCTACTCAGTGGGCATGGATGGAATAGGTGTGGCCTACTGGGTGGGCGTGGCCAGCTCTACATCGTTTGCGTCAATGGTGCCTGTGGGGGCCTGGGCAGGAGTGGAACAGATCTGAGGATATACTGTAGTGTTATACTGTAGTGTTAGTATTCCTAAGAAGGTGGGGTCAACATATTTTCCAAAGCACCAGAAGGCAAAACAAGAAGTAACGGATGGAAACTTATCAAGGAGAGAAGCAACCTGGAATTAAGGAGAAACTTCCTGACAGTGAGGGCAATTAACCAGTGAGACGGCTTGCCACTAGAAGTTGTGGGTGCTTCATCAGTGGAGATTTTTAAGAGACTGGACAACCACTTGTCTGAAATGATATAGGGTCTTCTGCTTGAACAAGAGGTTGGACTAGAAGACCTCCAAGGTACCTTCCAGCCTTGTTATTCTGTTATTCCTTTTAATTCAGATTCCCGTACCAAGCAATGGGTTGGATTAGAAGACCTCAACATTCCTTCCAACTCTGCTATTCTAACAGTGAAAGATTATGCAACATGACTATTTACATGAATAGAGAATTATAGGGCCACAAGGGACCTTAGAGGTCTTCTAGTCCAACCCCTTGCTCAAGACAGAACAACTTCTATCCCGGTCAAATGGTTCCCCCATTGACTGCTTGTCCGAAGCTGGCTGGGAAGATGGTGAATGATGATCAGGATGCTGCAACAATAAATATATGCCAAATGCCCAACCTTTGATCATATTACTGTTCGGATGTTGTGACAGTTGTTAAGAGTAAGGACCGGTTATAAGTCACTTTTTACAGTGCTGTTGTAACTTGGAACACTAAATGACTTGTTTTAAGTTGAGGAACATTTGAAGGTTATTTCATGGAGTGATCTAGCAATTCAAGTGAATAACAGAATAACAAAGTTGGAAGGGACCTTGGAGGTCTTCTAGTCCAGCCCCCTGCTCAAGCAGGACAACCTATACCATTTCAGACAGGTGGCTGTCCAGTCTCTTCTTTAAACCTTCCAGTGTTGGAGCACCCACAACTTCTGGAGGCAAGTTGTTCCACTGATGAATTGATCTGGGATTATAGAATATCAGAATTGGAAGGGAAGGAACCTTGGAGGTCTTCCAATCCAACCCCCTGCTCAAGCATTTCAGACCAATGGCTGTCCAATATCTTCTTAAAAACCTCCAGTGATGGAGCACCCACAGCTTCTAGAAGCAAGTCATTCCACGGATGAATTGTTCTCACTGTCAGGAAATTCCTCCTTTTTTTCTAGGTTGGTTCTCTCCTTAATTAATTTCCTCCGACTGCTTCTTCTTTCCTCCCAAATGTTATATTTTAAGAGGACATGCTCATTTTGAAATAACAACCCATGGGTTCCACCGGCATGATTCATTACACATCTACAAATAAATCTCATCTACCAATGTGTGAAGGTATCAAAGTAAAGCTTTTAAGAGAGTGTAATTGCTAACAGCCTCTTTTATTTTACTGGATGTCCAGGATCCAACCTCAACTGTGCCTTTGCATTATCCTTGAAAGATCTTTAAAAGGCTTTGAAATCAAGCCCCAAATTGTAATTTTAGACATTGTAATCACTGTATATATCTAAATCTACATATATCAAGGTACCCTAATTTAAATAGTGCAGCAAATATTGCTTTAATTTTAAGGTTCACTTCCTAATTTTACACTTCTTAAATTGTATGCCGTGACCTTCCTCAAGACTTTTTTTTTTTTAAAAAAAGAAGAAGCTGAAAACCCTCCATAACCATAATAATTACAAATGCAAAATGGATAGCAGGAATATGTCCTCTCCATTAAGCACCTGCATTCAAGACTAAGCTAATACTTCGTTCTTTATATCTCTTTTTCTGCCAACCGCCCTTTAATTGAACACCCAATTCAAAAGGTCAAATGCATGTAAAAATTTAAAGGCCATTTTTATTATTTGACACGGAACAAATTGTAACTTTATATTGCCTTTAGATGCAATCCTGTTGGGGGGGAAATTAGATTAAGTTAAAATCCCACGTGCCTTTTGCAAGCGGGTTTTAGTGTGTGTGTGTGTGTGTGTGTGTGTGTGTGTGTGTGTGTGTGTGTGTGTGTGTGAGAGAGAGAGAGAGAGAGAGAGAGAGAGAGAGAGAGAGATGAAATGCTTGCTTATTTCCAGCAATGGAAAACCAGAGGTTTCCTGTTTCCTGGGTCTGTCCATAAATATCTGGAAAACATTGGGCAGCCAGTGCGTTCTCCTAATTTGCATTAATACAAATGAGAACTATTAAGTTTAGCCGATTAGCATATTCATATGTAAGCTAAGGTGCCCCCTGTTTAAAATAGTCCCTGATTACGGGGCCTGAAGAATTGCATGTAAAAGCAGAAGCTTTCAAACGCAAACACTGCTTTTCATTGTATTTCAAACTAGGACGTAAATGGAAACAATTTAAAAAGGGAAGAAGTGGTAGATCCAATCTTTCCTTGCCCGTCCTTTAATTTGTGCAAAGCACACAATGGAGGGCCTTTTTTAAAAAAAAAAAAAAAAAAAAAAAGAGGAGTAAACACAGAAACATTTTAAGCAAGAGAAGAAAATAGCTGTTCATTCCCCTTCTCCTTTTAATTAGAGTGATGTCAGTTCATAGTCCACAAATGTAGAGTAATGAGTTTCTTCAGACTTGGGCTCAGAAAGTCAACCAAACTTTAAGATCCCTTGAAGAGTGGTAGACTTCCAATAAACAGCAGGCCTTCAAAACGATAGCAGGGTTCCAATATTTAAAGGGCTTCCACCAAGAAGAGGGGGGTCAACATATTCGCCAAAACACCTGACGGCAGGACAAGAAGCAATGGATGGAAACTAACCAAGGAGAGAAGCAACCTAGAACTGAGGAGAACTTTCCTGGCAGTTAGAACAATTAACCAGTGGAACAAATTGCCTTCGGAGGTTGTGGGTGCTCCATCACTGGACGCTTTTAAGAAGAAACTGGACAGCCATTTGTCCAAAATAGTAGAGGATCTCTTGCTTGAGCAGGGAGGTGGAAGAGAAGACCTCCAAGGTCCCTTCCAATATGTTGTTATTCTCCAAAGCACCTGAAGGCAGGACAAGAAGCTATGGATGGAAACTAAGGAGAGAAGCAACTTAGAATCAAGGAGAAATTTCCTGACAGTGAGAACAATAAAGCAGTGGAATGGCTTGCCATCAGAAGCTGTTAGGTTAGAAGTTCACTGGAAGTTCTCAAGAAGAGATTGGACAGCCATTTGTCCAGAATAGCATAGGGTCCCCTGCCTGAGCATGGGGGGGTTGGACTAGAAGACTTCCAAGATCCCTTCCAACTCTGTTATTCTGTTATTCTTCCTTGAACCATAAGTCTCTTGATTCAAGAGTTGGCCCTTTGTCTATTAGTCCAAGTCCAAGAGATTACAGAGTTAATAGTTGTGATTGTTATTGTTTTAATTATTTGGTCGTGTCTGGCTCTTAGTGACTTTACAGGCAAATGTTCTCCATGCTACCATATATATTGATTTCCATTGATGTAGGCAATGTACATCTTTGAAATTGATTGGACAATTGGGGAGGAACCAGCAATGGGAAGTGCCTAAGAGGGGGAAAGTTATACTTAGGGTTTCTGCATGCAAATTTCAGTTGTGGCTTTGTTTTAAGTGTATTTCACTTGACCTTTAGTAAACTATACCTTTCTCAACAAATGGCGTCAAGGATCATTCTTGCTTAAAGATTCATGTTGGGGCAGGACTGACAGGTCAATAGATATAGAGGGGGTTAAATTGGCATGTTGTACTAGGAACAGGGAGACTCAATTCAACAACTGAACTCAACTCAATAACTCAACTCAACAACTGGACTCAACTCAATAACTCAACTCAACAGCTCAACAACTCAACATAATAAGAGGACCAAAAAGGAGGTAGATACCTTGCATTCTTAAGTCTCAAGTGCAGGGCTTCCAATTCAGCCCTTTCTGTTCAAACATTCAGTGCTATCTCTAGCCTCAACTGTTGCTGATGAGCTTGTAATTTCCTAGATCCCAAGATCTATTCCACAAAATATTGGTTTAACATTAGCGACGTTCCGCTTCATTTAAGACATCAATCACACAACATAGCTAAAAACAAAAAGGACCAACAATTTCCAAAGTGCATTTTCTTAATGATGCTATGAAAACGGTGTCAAAACAGGAATTGAGAAAAGATACCCTGAAATATTTGATAAGGTTACAAATTGAGCTATGAGCAGGAACTTGTACTGAAGTATTACTCCCTTTGGCAAGTTATCCAGCTGTGTTTCTCTCAGTGTTCTTTAATGCACTGCAGTGCACCCACGCACATTAATTGCAAGATGGATGTGCTGGACCTCAGTAGACAGCTCTATGGAACAGTTGGCTTGTAAGAGAATCCATGTCTCTCACTCTGGGTAGGAAAATTCTTCGATTCCTCCAACAATGTGAACTGAAGGGATTTGGGGTTCCTATAACCGATGTATGCACAGTCATGGACTCAGTGGTTGGACACATCTGGAATGAATGCCTTTACTATACTCAGTAAATTCAGATTATTTTTAAGGTACTAACTGATTGGTTAGCTCTTTCCTTCTATATAGGGCTAAGTTGAATATCAGAATAACAGAGTTGGAAGAGACCTTGGAGGTCTTCTAGTCCAACCCCTGCCATTTCAGATGAATGGTTGTCCAATTTCTTCTCAAAAACCTTCAATGGTGGAGCACCCACAACTTTTGGAGGCAAGTCGTTCCACTGGTTAATTATTCTCACTGTCAGGAAATTTCTTCTTAGTTCTAAGTTGCTTCTCTCCTTGATTACTTTCTGTCCATCGTTTCTTGTCCTGCCTTCAGGCGCTTTGGGGAATAGGTTGACCCCCTTCTTCTTTGTGGCAGCCCCTCAAATATTGGAACGCTGCTATTGTGTCACCCCTAAATCCTTCTTTTCACTAGACTAGACAAACCCAATGTCTGCAACCNCAAGTCCATAAATTACAACTGGTTGGAACTTTTTACAGTTGAAGTACGAGCCTTTTGAAGAACATAGTAATCCTTGACTTACAACGGTTTGCTTAGTGAACGTTCAAAGTTACACCGGCACTGAAAAAAAGCGAGTTACGACCGTTTTTCACACTTGTAGCATCCCCGTGGTCATGTGATCAAAAATCCAGACCTTTAGCCACTGGCTCAATTTATGACCGTTGCAGTGACCTGGGGTCAGGTGGTCCCCCTTTTCTGACCTTCTGGCAAGCAAAATCAACGGGGGAAACCAGATTCACTTAACAACCGTGTTACTCATTTAACAACGGACACGATTCCCTTCACAGCTGTGGCAAGAAGGGTCAAAAAAATGGGACAAAACTCACTTAACAAATGTCTCACTCACTTGGCTTGTCAGAAGGCTTCAAAAGGGGATCACACGACCCCGGGACGCTGCAACCATCATAAATACGAGTCCGTTGTCTAGCGTCTGAATTTTGACCCCCTGATCCTGGGGATGCTGCGATGGTTGTAAGTGTGAAAAACGGTCCTGTCATGATTTTTTTCAGTGCAGCACCGTTGTAACTTCGAACGGTCACTAAATGAACTGTTGTAAGTCGAGGACTATCTGTCTATGGAGCAGAGGTGTGCCTTCCCTCCTCAAAAAAAAAAAAAGCAAAGTTGTGAATGTCTGTAGCTGAACCACATCTGGGTCTGGACTGTTTAGAAACATCTGCCAGAGTCTTCGGTTGTGGTCGTAAGTCGAGGACTACCTGTGTGTACCACCACTGGGTCTGTGACTTCCCTTGTTTCTGACGTCACTCACCTCAAATGTTCAAGGAGTCATCCCCCCTCCTGAAATATATATTACAAAAGATATATGTCTCTCTTTCCTGCAGATCTTGCCTATGGACTCATCGTAGGGAGTTTTGAAGCTTCTCTACACCTTTTTGGCTGAAGGTTATTGGGGGAAAAATAAATAAATGTGCCCACACGTGAAGGATGATGTGAGTAAAGTTACCCATTATGTATATCCGGGTCAAGTGGTACCTTACAGCCTTGAGCAAACCTACCTGCTGTGTGATTCAGGTGGTATGATTAAAGGCCTGGAGAACTGTGTCATCCCTTTGTGCTGAAAACAAAGAGTTGTAAGATTCTAGCCGGTAACATCATTTTTATTTTATTTTTTACAAAATTTTATTTATAATACAGTTAAAAGAAACATTGGATATAACGTGACATTCCAGTAACATCATTTTAAGGGGCTTTTAAAGGAGCTTTTGACAAGGGTGGCCTTTTTCTCACCGCATCTGTGCCCCCCCC
>NW_015391630.1:18340-23119 GCF_001527695.2 Protobothrops mucrosquamatus | reverse complement strand
TGCCCACAGAGAGGGCTCTGAGTGCCGCCTCTGGCACCCGTGCATAGGTTCACTACCACTGGTATAGGTTTCCTGTTCATTGTGGCAGCCCTTCAAATATCAATGCCACTCTATCAAGCCTTAGTAAGACCAAACATAGAATAATGCAACCAATTTTGGTCTCCACACTATAAAAAAAGATGTTGAGACTCTGGAAAAAGTGCAGAGAAGAGCAACAAAGATGATTAGGGCACTGGAGGCTAAAACATATGAAGAACGGCTGCAGGAATTGGGTATGTCTAGTTTAATGAAGAGAAGGAACAGAGGAGACATGATAGCAGTCTTCCAATATTTGAGGGGCTGTCACAGAGAGGAGGGGATCAACCTATTTTCCAAGCATCTGAAGGCCAGACAAGGAATAATGGATGGAAACTGATCAAGGAGAGACTGAACCTAGAAATAAGGAGAAAATTTCTGACAGCGAGAACAAACAACCAATGGAAGAGTTTGCCTTTGGATGTTGTGGGAGCTTCATCATTGGAAACTTTCAAGAAGAGACTGGATTGCCATCTGTCAGAAAGGGTGTTGGGTCTCCTCTTGGGCAGGGGGCTGGACTAGATGACCTACAAGATCCCTTCCAACTCGGTTATTCTAATTCTAAATTCTACTGGAACACTGCTATCCTGTCTCCCCTAGTCCTTCTTTTCATTAGACTAGACATACCCAATTCCTGCAACCGTTCTTCATACGTTTTAGCCCCCAGTCTCCTAATCAGACCATTTGCAGATATTCTACTTACAACTGCTTATAGTGAGCAATGACTCCAGAGGAAGGGAGGACTTTATGCCAAAGCATATTCCACAGGCTCCTGAAGGTAAACAAATGATATCGACCCAATCAAGGCTTGTGTGCCCAACATACATAATTTAGAAACCTCTGGCCTGCTGCCTTATTTTGAAGGGCTGTCAGGTACAGCAGTAAGTCCCGAATGTTGCTGATGTGCTGCAGGGATTAGCACATTTGTAGAATAGATAAATGGATGGAATCAATACTCGACTGCATTCATAGAACTGGTTATTTGGGGCTACTGAAGCGGTTAGTGTTAACCTGGTTAAGATGGGTGACTGAATCAATGCACGTTCTCAACTCCTACAATAGTTATGCACTAGCAAAAAGGACAGAGTTTCAAACAGNTAGAGGGACAAAAATGCCAAACCCAGTGTGAACATCTGGCTGACTGCGATGAATAACGTCATCAGACAACAACATCTGTCTAGCCCAGGTTCTTGGGACAGACTCAATAGGTGGATAAAAATGCTAAATTCTATTTAACTATCTGGCTGATTCCATGATGAATTCTGATAATAATAATATACCTTTGTGTGGAAAGGGAAAAAATAGAAACAATCCCGTCATTTTCACAACAGCTCCATGCCCTTGAGTTGAAGGTAAAGAAAAGGAGAATTGTCCTTACCTCTCTAGATGTGATGTGAAGTCTTTGTTCATCCTTGCTCGCCAACTGTCTGTGGTCATTAATGCTAAATGTTTATCTGGCAATGCTGCTTTCTTGATTACCGTTTAATAATGCTGATGTCACAAGCGGTTACCCGGGAACATTTCTAATGGCACTTTTATTATTAACAATGGGGAAACGTGTCACATTTCTTTTCTTCAACACCACAACAAGTCCTTTCTTTGCCACTTCTCTCTGTTACGAGATTTGAAGAATAAAATAACAGCCCTAAGGATCACCCAAGACTAAGATTTATATATTTATTTGAAGCAGCCATCGATACTCTGCTGCTGTATGACATTTTTCCAAAATCAAGTGGTGGAGGATTAAGAGAGAGAGAGAAAAAAAGGAAAAAAGAAAGAGAAAGAGAAAGAGAAAGAGAAAGGGAGGGAGGGACAGAAAAAACAGAGAGTAAGAAAGGAAAGAGAGTGAAAGGAAAAGGGGAAAAGAAAGGGAAAGGGAATGAAAGGGAAAGGGACAAAGACAGAAAAAGAAAAGGAGAGAGAGAGAAAGAGAGAGGAAAAAAGAGGGAGAGAGAGAGGGAAAAAGAAAGGGAAAGGAAAGCGAGAGGGAAAGAGAAAGGGAGAGAGAAAGAGAAAAAGAGAGACAAAGACAGAAGGAAAAAGAGAAAAAGAGAAAGACAGAGATAGAAGAGAAAGAGAAAGAAAAAGAAACAAAGAGAAAGAGAAAAGAGAAAGAGAGAGAGAGAGAGAGAGAAAGAAAGAGAGAGAGAGAGAGGGAGGGAGAGAGAGAGAGAGAGAGAAAGAGAAAGAGAAAGAGAAAGAGAAAGGAATCACTTAAGGCAAAGCTCTAGATAGCATTTCTCAAACTTGGCTGCTTAAAATGGATGGACTTCAATTCCCAGAATTCTCCAACCAGCATTCTGGAAGTTGAAGTCCATATCAAGTTAAAAAGAATGTTGGCTGGGGAATTCTGGGAATTGAAGTTCACACACCTTCAAGTGGCCAAAGCTGAGACACACTAAGAAGATTAGAACACACTGATGAATACGTTGGTGAAGCAATAACTAATTAGATGCCAACAGGCATCCCAAAGGTGCTTTTTTCACGAGGCAACTGGACTTTCTTGTTTTTCTTTGAAGACGTTTCGCTTCTCATCCATGAAGCTTCTTCAGCTCTGACTGGATGGTGGGGAACGGGAGGATTTATACTCCTTGCAGACAGCTGGTCATTTGCATTGTTTTAGAGAGTCGTTGAGGCCACTTGGGGGTTTAATCTGTGTCCTCAGGATCAAAGAGGCCATCTAGGTCAAACTTGAACAGCCCTCTCTCACAGAGGGGTAGGGATACAACATCATCTATCTCCAGTCTACAACACAGTCCTTTCAACAGTTCAAAGAAGGCTCCACGCTCATTTGCACTACTGAGGTCACAGATAAACCTCCAGGTGGCCTCAATGACTCTCTAAAACAGGGTTGTCAAACTGCCGGCCCATGGGCCGGACATGTCACATGGAAGCCGCACCCACCCCATTGTCGGCAATGGCAAAACAGTCCCGATACGTTGCATGACATCACGCGACATTGCGAGTTTGACATGTCTGCTCTAAAAGAAGGCAAATGACCAGCTGTCTGGAATGAATATAAGTCCTTCCATTATTCACCATCCAGTCAGAGCTGAAGAAGCTTCTTGGATGAGAAGCAAAACATTCTTGAAAGAAAAACAAGAAAGTCCAGCTGCTTCCTGAAAAAGCACTTTTTGGACAACCATGACTATGACTGAGAATCTCCATAGACACGCCAACAGACATTTTCAGGAAGATGACCTAGAAGATGAAAAAAGTAAGGTTCTACATTTAGGCAAGGAAAACCAAATGCACATAGATGGCACCTTGCTCAATAGTAGCAACTGTGAGAGGGATCTCGGAGTCCTAGTGGACAATCACTTAAATATGAGCCAGCAGTGTGCTGCAGCTGCCAAAAAGGCCAACACAGTGCTAGGCTGCATTAACAGAGGGATAGAATGAAGATCACGTGAAGTATTAATACCAGTTTACAATGCATTGGTAAGGCCACACTTGGAATACTGCATCCAGTTTTGGTCACCACGATGTAAAAAAGATGTTGAGACTTTAGAAAGGGTACAGAGAAGAGCAACAAAGATGATCAGGGGACTGGAGGCTAAAACGTATAAGGAACGGTTGCTGGAATTGGGTATGTCTAGTTTAATGAAAAGAAGGACTAGGGGTGACATGACAGCAGTGTTCCAGTATCTCAGGGGCGGCCCCAAAGAACAGAGGGTCAAGCTATTCTCCAAAGCACCAGAAGGCAGGAGAAGAAGCAATGGATGGAAACTAATCAAGGAGAGAAGCAACCTAGAACTAAGGAGAAACTTCCTGACAGTGAGAACAATTAACCAGTGGAACAACCTGCCTCCAGAAGCGGTGAATGCTCCAACACTGGAAGTTTTTAAGAAGAGACTGGACATTTTTCTGAAATGGTATAGGGCTTGGACTAGATGACCTCCAAGGTCCCTTCCAACTTTATTATTATTATTATTATTATTATTATTATTATTATTATTATTATTATTATTATTATTATTATTATTATTATTATTATTGTTGTTGTTGTTGTTGTTGTTGTTGTTGTTGTTGTTGTTGTTGTTGTATTATTCCTCTTGGACAATTGGTTCTTGGAGATGGTATGCAAGGTAGGCTGCCTATGGTTTGAAGATCCCATGTAGGAAACTCCCAGGAATTTAACCATTTATCATCCCAACTGGTCATAAACACCACCATTTCTGCTGGCATCACTCTCACAGCTGTTTTTGAGATCATATTGAATGCAGCCATATGTTCCAGATGACCCAACCCACAATTTGATTGCATTTGTTCCCTGACTTTTGAAATAGATGAGATTTTGCAGTTGGGTTTTATTTTAAGAGGGGTGCACTTTAGATGAAAGCTGGGAAAGTGCATGGTTGATTTTCCTTCCAGGATGAAATAAAAGGGACAAATAAATACCTTTGAAGCAGGGGCTTATCAGTAGCTAGTTGTTTAAAGGACCCTTTGATGTTGGTTGAAGTAAGAAAAACTATGATGTTGTATTAGGACAAAGAGATAGAAACCAGAATAAACAAATCAAGTCTGTGTTTGAAATATAGAAAATAAGAGAGACAGATCAAGTGTAGAATGCAATTATAATATATTGGCTTTCAAGTAAGTACATTACTAGCCAAATTGGTATTTCACATCAGGGTGGATTCATTTTGCTTGAAAATTTCAATAGTCAATAATATTCACTATAGTGAAGAGAAGGACTAGGGG
>NW_015391630.1:6633-14133 GCF_001527695.2 Protobothrops mucrosquamatus | reverse complement strand
GACTTGGGTATTCAGGTGCCGCGTCATCCATCATGAAGAATCAATCCTTCATCTCTAAGGAGTCCCCCGTAGGCAAACATAATTCTGTCTTTGCTGCCATAGACCTGATCATTTGTGTCCCATTTGTAGGGACAGTATTTGTTCTTATTTCAACATTGATTCACCCAGGGGTGTTCTCTAGATTTCCCAAAGAAGGCGGCCTCGAATCAACCCTTTAGAAAGAAAGCAAAGAAGCAAACATTCCTGGCAAGGAAGGGACTAATTTCTTCCAGGGCAGACAGGTGGGGTGTGAATGTGTAGTGATATTATTATTATTATTATTATTATTATTATTATTATTATTATTATTATTATTATTATTATTATTATTATTATTATTATTATTATTATTATTATTATTATTATTAAAGTTGGAAGGGACCTTGGAGCTGCCCCATTTTAACACCTTTCTATCCACATTCAGGTGAGTTGAGCAGGTGTAACCAACAGACGTTACACACGTTGCACAAAAGATTGCAAATAACAATAGAAAGCAGAGGAAAAAAACAAGAGTCCTGTTTGTCAAACCAGAGATCAAATGAAAACTCCCCAATTTTACCCATGACAAAGTGTTTCAAGTTGCAGGGACTCATAACAATCACAACAGACAGGGAAAAACAGGGCCTCTTTGGGCTTGAACAAAAATCCACCCCAGAGGAGATTTCATAGTGAAGTGACAGTCCAGGAGAAATCAATTTGATGGCCACAGAGTTGAAGTGCTGCACATTTTTCCCCCTGTAAAATAATAGTGAACGAAACAAAGAAAAGGTTCAAAAGTGCAAACAAATGAAAGGAGAAGAGAGAAAAAAAAAGATACTCTGAACAAGCATCTTTATATCAATATATCAGTCATTGTAAATGCCCGCGTTTCTGGATCACCTAGGTTGAAATGAACTGTTACAATATTTGAGTTTTTGTCCATTAAATTGGAGGTTAGGACTGTGGAATAAGTCAGATTTGAAAAGGGAAAAGGCACTTTGGAAGACACAGAAGTGGTCATGTAGCAGTTGTTGTAATGAAGTCCATGAGAGTGGGGTCAAAATAATCAAGATGGATGATGGGGTATTGTGAATCAATCAATCAATCAATCAATCAATCAATCAATCAATCAATCAATCAATCAATCAGAATAGAGCTGGAAGGGACCTTGGAGGTGTTCTAGTCCAACCCCCTGCTCAAGCAGGAAAACCTATACCATTTCAGACAAGTGACTGTCCAGTCTCTTCTTAAAAGCCTCCAGTGATGAAGCACCCAGAACTTCTGGAGGCAAGCTGTTCCACTGGTTAATTGTCCTCACTGTTAGGAAGATTCTCCTTAATTCTAGGTTGCTTCTCTCCTTGTTTAGTTTCCATCCATTGTTTCTTGTCTTGTCTTCTGGTGCTTTGGAAAGTAGGTGGACCCCCTCTTCTTTGTGGAAGCCCCTCAAATACTGGAACACTGCCATCATGTCACCCCTAGTCCTTCTTTTCTCCAGACTAGCCATACCCAATTCCTGCAACCGTTCTTCATAAGTTTTAGTCTCCAGGCCTTTAATCATTCTAGTTGCTCTTCTCTGTGTTTTTTTTCCAAAGTCTCAACATCTTTTTTGTAATGCGGTGATCAAAACTGGATGCAGTATTCCAGGTGTGGCCTTACTAAGGCTTTATAAAGAGGTACAAATACTTCACATGATTTTGATTCTGTACCTTTGTTTATGGAACCAAGGATTGTATTGGCTTTTTTTGGCTGCTGCCGCACACAGCTAGCTCGTGTTTAAGTGGTTGTCCACTAGGACCCCAAGGTCCCTCTCACAGTTACTGTTTTTGAACCAGGTCTCACCTAGTCTGTACTTGTACCTCCAGTATAGAATAGAATAGAGCTGGAAGGGACCTTGGAGGTCTTCTAGTCCAGCTCCCTGCTCAAGCAGGAGACCCTATACCATCTCAGACAGTGATTGTCCAGTCTCTTCTTAAAAATCTCCAATGATAGAGCGCCCATGATTTCTGGAGGCAAGCTGTTCCACTGGTTGATTGTCCTCACTGTCAAGAAGTTTCTCCTTAATTCCAGGTTGCTTCTCTCTTTGATCAGTTTCCAACCATTGTTTCTCGTTCTTCCCTCTGGTGCTCTGGTGAACAACCTGATGCCCTCTGCCTTGTGGCAGTCCCTCAGATACTGGAATACAGTAAATGTATGTATGTATGTATGTATATATGTATGTATGTATGTATGTATGTATGTATGTATGTATGCATGCATGTATATATACCATCATCACATTCTGTGCCAACCACATTTGGCTACAAGCATACTCCACAGTTAGCTACCAGGTCTGCATTCTTCTATTTAAGGTTGATGTTTTTCAGACACTCAAAACTTTGGGGTCTTCTTCTTCATTCCAAGGGTGATTACAACCTTAACTCTTGCCCCCCAAGGCCTTCCTAGGGACGAGAACCTTGAATGAATTTGGGATAAGAAATACCCTAAATGGAATTTCAAATTATTCACTCTTTGCAGTCTCTAAAGCACAACAGCCAGAGACATACATAGCGAAGGACCAATGAGGCAGAAAGCAAATCTCATTGCTTTATCAGATGGTGACTGCAATTTATGGCATACTATCAAAGTCAGCAAAGAATGCTGAAATACAGTGGTCACGCCTAATAAAATACTAGGTACAGTATAAGGATGGCTTTGGAATCTGTATTCCTGGTTGTGTAGAAACAAACTCAGTTCTTCGCTGCAAAGCTCTGACAAATAGTTTGGGTTGATGTATTCCACACCAAGCTAAATAGATTTGGAAAGAAGTCAAAATTCTAGAGTAGATTCCTCCCCTTTGTGAAGCCATGATCATTCTCCTCTCTGATGGCTCTTAATGCTACAATCAGAAACAAAATAACAGAATAACAGAGTTGGAGGGGACCTTGGAGGTCTTCTAGTCCAACCCCTGCTCAAGCAGGAGACCCTATGCCATTTCAGACAAATGGCTGTCCAGTCTCTTCTCGACAACCTCCAGTGATGGAGCACCCACAACTTCTAAAGGCAAGCCATTCCATGATTCAAAATAACAGAGATATAACGGACCTTGGAGGTCTTCTAGTCCAGCCCCCTGCTCAAGCATGAGACCCTATACCATTTCAGACAAATGGTTGTCCAGCCTCTTCTTAACAGTCTCCAGCGATGGAGCACCCACAATTTTTGAAGTTAAACTGTTCTATTGATTAATTAACAGAATAACAGTTGGAAGGGACCTTGGAGGTCTTCTAGTCCAATCACCTCATCAAGCAGGTGACCCTGTACCATTTCAGACAGATGGCTCTCCATTCTCTTTTTGAAAAACTCCAATGATGGAGCATCCACAACTTCTGAAGGGAAGCCATCCCACTAATTAATTCTCCTCATGGCAGGAAATTTCTCCTTAGTTCTAGGCTGGATCTCTCTCTGCTAAGTTTTACTTAATTACTTCTGCTTCTTCAATCTCAATATATCGTTCCTGTTTGCAAAAGTCACATGGCGTTTTACTTCTCACATTGTCCTGTCTTTTGCAGATCATTGAACTGGGCCACGGTGAGTAAGAAGTGTGTTGTGAGAACACACTAACCTGCATCAATGAGAGGGGATTAGATTTAGCCAAAATAGAAGTAGCCTCCTTGAAGCAAACTGAACAACCTTCAATGCAAATGACTTACCAGGTTGACTGGTTTCATTCCCAAAATTGAGACACAGTCGAGAAAGGCTCTCTAGTTTCATGAGGGGATGAAAAAGATACAGAAAGTTGGACAGATAGCCCCTCTCTTCAGTCTGGTCATGATGGTGCTGGTTGCCATACAACCACACATACCTTTTAACAGAACAAAGAATAACAGAGTTGGAAGGGACCTTGGAGGTCTTCTAGATGGAAGGGTCCTTGGAGGTCTCCTGCTCAAGCAAGAGACCCTGTACCATGTCAGACAAATGGTTGTCCAATTCCTTTTGAAAGCCTCCAGTGATGGAGAACCCACAACTTCTCAAGGCAAGCCATTGCACTGATTAATTTTTCTCACTGTTAGGAAATTCCTCCTTAGTTCTAGGTTGCTTCTCTCCTTGATTAGTTTCTACCTGTTGCTTCTTGTCCTGCCTTCAAGTGCTTTGGAGGATAGGCAGACCCCCTCTTCTTTCTGGCAGCCTCTCAAATATTGGAAAACTGCTATCATGTCACCTCTAGTCCTTCTTTTCACTGGACTAGAAATGTATTTATTTATTTATCTGTATCTTGCTATCTATCTTGCTATCTATGTTCTATCCATCCGTCCATCTATCACATATATATTTATATATCTAGATACACACACACACACACACACACACACACACATGATATATACACCAGAGAGAAAAAGAGAGGGAGGGAGTTAGGGAAGGAAGAAGAGAGGGAGGGAGGGAGGGAGAGAGAGAGAGAGAGAGAGAGAGGGAGAGGGAGAGGGAGAGGGAGAGGGAGAGAGGGAGTGGGAGAGAGACAGGGAGAGAGAAGAGGGAGAGAGCTTCCAAAGTCCATATGGGAAATCCCACAGAAGATCATGAAGAAGAAGAAAGCTAATTTCTTCCAGGTTCAGATGGGCTGGTGAGTCAACCAGATATCATGGTAGTAGACAAGGACGAGAAGACAGCAGTGATGATAGATGTAATATTGCCAAGTGACAGCAACATCAGGAAGGAGGAGGAGAATCTGGAGAAGAACCAAAGCCTGAAGGAGCAACTGGAGAAGATGTAGAAAGTCAAGACCAAAGTGGTTGCACTGGTGGTAGGAGTACTTGGGGCTGTGAAGTTGGGAGAGCAGCTCCAACAGATCCCAGGACCGACATCAGAGCATCATCTAGAACTGAACGTAGTACTCAACATGGCATCTGATCAACACAAAATAGAATGGAACTAGAATATGTCATGATTTGGAAACTGTATTCCTCTTAATTTTGTTGTTGTTGTTAATTGCGAAGTCGTGTCTGACCCTTCGCGACCCCATGGACAACGTTCCTCCAGGCCTTCCTGTCCTCTACCATCTTCTGGAGTCCATTTAAGCTCAGGCCTACTGCTTCAGTGACTCCATCCAGCCACCTCATTCTCTGTCGTCCCCTTCTTGTCTTGCCCTCCATCTTTCCCAGCATCAGGCTCTTCTCCAGTGAGTCCTTCCTTCTCATTAGGTGGCCAAAGGACTTGAGTTTCAACTTCAGGATCTGAATTTGAATTTGAATTTGAATTTTATTATATTTATACCCCGCCCTTCTCCCAAAGGACTCAGGGCGGCTTACAGCCAGTTTAAAAACAACTAATACAATACAATACAAAATTTAAGAAAATGATTAAAAATAAATATTTAAATAGGCCGCTTCTACTAAAATTTAGTTAAAACCAATTTAAAATACCCCTAGGCCAGTCCTGCCCGCTGAAACAACCAAGTCTTGAGGGCGCGGCGGAAGGAGGGGAGATCTGGAATCACCCAGATCTCTGGGGGCAGCTCGTTCCAGAGGGTGGGTGCTCCGACAGAGAAGGCTCTCCCCCTGGGGGTCGCCAGCCGACACTGTCTGGTTGACAGCACCCTGAGGAGGGCCTCTCTGTGGGAGCGTATCGGCCGGTGGGAGGTAATCTGTGGCAGAAGGCGGTCTCGGAGGTAACCAGGTCCAATGCCATGGTGCGCTTTAAAGATGATAATCAACACCTTGAAGCGCACTCAGAAGGCCACAGGCAGCCAGTGCAGCTCGCGCAGCAGCGGCGTCACATGGGAGCGACGAGTCGCTCCCATCACCGCCCGCGCGGCTGCATTCTGGACTAACTGGAGCCTCCGAGTGCTCCTCAAGGGAAGCCTCATGTAGAGAGCATTACAGTAGTCCAGGCGGGAGGTGACAAGAGCATGGGTGACTGTGCGCAAGGCATCCCGGTCCAGAAAAGGCCGCAACTGGTGCACCAGGCGTACCCGGTAAAACGCCCCCCTGGCCACAGCCGTCAACTGGTCATCCAGTGTCAGCCGTGGATCCAGGAGGACCCCCAAATTGTGCACCCTCTCCGAGGGAGCCAAAGTTTCACCCCCTATAGTCAGTGATGGAGTCAGCTGACCATACCTGGGAGCCGGCAACCACAGCCACTCAGTCTTGGAAGGATTGAGCCTGAGTCTGTTTCTCCCCATCCAGACCCGTACGGCCTCCAGACACCGGGCCATCACGTCAAGGGCATCATTGGGGTGGCCTGGGGTGGAAATGTACAGCTGAGTATCATCAGCGTACTGATGGAAATCCACCCCAAAGCCACGGATGATCTCCCCCAGCGGCTTCACATAAATATTGAACAGTAAGGGGGAGANAGTAGTAATTAGACCTCGCCACCCTCATCGCCACTAGGTAGGATCTAACCTGTATCCTTGCCTGTGTTCGATCGAATTCGGTTCGGCTCACCCTCCAACTGCTCTCTAGGCGTCTTTTCCAGCGCTTCATCTCTCTCAGCTCCTCGGTAAACCAGGGAGCCAATTGAGATCTGCGCCGGGTCAGAGGCCGCAAAGGCACGACTTGGTCCAATGCTGCGGCAGCGGCCACTTCCCAGGCCGCCGCCAGATTTTCAACCGAATCGTGAGCTAGGTCCGCCGGATATGGCCCAAGCTCCGTCTGGCCTTCTAAAGAGCAGTTAATTTTATTCTTAATTTTATTCCCTCTTAATTCCACTTATTATTGCTTTTGCCTTGTTTTCCAAAGACATTAGACGGTGGTCACATATTCATGTTAGACTCCATCACTACTCCTTTTTTTTTATTTATTTATTTTTTGCTCTTCATAATTACTGGAAGAACTTGCTAGCGATCTGGTTAAATCTTTATAGGTTATCTTTGCAAAATTCCTGGAGGATAACCATGATGTAGATTTGGTGTATGCCAACCCTTTCATTTTGTTTCATTTAAAAAAAAAAACACAAAACCTTCTGTACATTTTAGGGTTTTCTAATATCTTTCTGAGCATGCATGACACTGTTTGGGGTATAAGCACAACAATTACTCCCAAACTGATCATTGCCGTTAGAGTTTATGATGATGTACTGCACACATAGTAAGCGTTATACAAGCCTCACTTAATTGTTTGTTCAATGTTTTGTTTTTTTTTAAAGTCACAATAATTTTAAACACGTTTACAGCCGGGCAAGAAATTTTTTGCACTGTCATAAATGTTGGTTAGCCGTTACTGAATATCATATTATAGGCTTTTTAAAAATATCAAAGAGGATAATATTTGTAGCTCAGGGATGAGCTGTGAGAGTGCTCTCTGAAGTTGGTTTCCTTGAAGACGTTGCAGTACCCAACTAGGTACCATCATCAGTGCTAGAAGAGAGAAGGGTTGAGCTTCATTGTTTCCTTGCAGAGGTTTTAAACTAGGTAACATCATCATTATTAGAAGGGAGTAGATTTTGCAGAGAGGAGGAGGAGGAGGAGGAGGAGGAGGAGGAGGAGGAGGAGGAGGAGGAGGATGAGGG
>NW_015391630.1:0-3186 GCF_001527695.2 Protobothrops mucrosquamatus | reverse complement strand
AGAAAGCAAACCTCTTCCACCTCCACCTCCACCTCCACCTCCTCCACCTCCTCGTCCTCGTCCTCCTCCTCCTCCTCCTCCTCCTCCTCCTCCTCCTCCTCCTCCAATCCCTCTCCCTTCTAGTAGTGATGATATTGCCTAGTTTGCCCATGAAAGGGCTGCAAGAAAAACCCTAAACTCAGAGAGCACCAAGGACCCCACATTTAAAAATCGTTCAGTTAATTCAACAGGCAGTTCCCTTTTATTTGTCTAGTCAAAAGCTAAGGTACGACATGGGGAAATTTTTTTCCCTCCCAATTTTAGAGCCTTCTTTTCTTTCTGCATTTTTTTCCCCGCCACTTCAATGTCTGGCATAGGAACATCTCAGCGAGAAACAAATGTCTTAATAACCGCCGCATACATGCAAAAGCTATGGTTCACTACTTCCTCCATCTATCAGTTCAGAGAGAGAGAGAGAAAAAGAATTTTTTTATTGTTTTTCCCCAAGAATCTGAGGGCTGTTTTATTTGCTCGGAGACAAGAAGGCCTTAATAAATTCCTCTGTGTGAGGTATTTAATTACAAAATAATGTGTACACTAATCAGAGTAAATGTGTTTGTGAAACACTTTGATATGGGAACAGTTAATCACCCAGGGCACTGCTTCTTAACACCACTTTGGAAGTTAACTTAATTAAATTAATTAGGACAAAAGGAGAAAGGGAAAAAAGAAAAAAGAAAAGAAGCAAAGAGGAACAGGTGATTGGTCCTCAATGGCCCACAGTGAGTGATTTCCCACCAATGCTAAAGGAATCTCCCAAATTGCAAATATTTTCTTCTCCAAGTCTTAGAGATTTCTGTTTACTGCAGTTCATAAGGAACAAGAGACTAAGAATGTCTCCCTCTTCAGACTCCACATTGGAATAATTTTTTCTCCTTAGGACGAACCCAGAACTGTGTAAATGTTGCCGTCTTAAACACTGTTTATAGCCGTGAATCTCACTTTCAAATACTTTCCCCCAAAAAAGTTGAGGCACTGTTCAACTTACAGCAGTTTGCTTAGTGGCCGTTCAAAATTACAACGACATTGGGAAAAAAAAAAGGACTTAGGATCATTTCTCACACTTAGAACCCTTACAGAACCACCATGGTTACGTGATTTACATCCTAACGCTTGGCAACCGGCTCGTATTTATGACGTCACCTGACTCCCTTGGAGTCACGTGATCCCCTTTGGTGACTTTCTCACAAGCTCAGTCCATAGGGGGAAGCCAAATTCCCTTAACAACCGTTTTACTCACTTAACAAATGCACTGATTCACTTAACAACTGTGACAAGAAAAGTCCAGAATGGGGCCAAATTCACTTAGCAAATGTCTCTTTTGGCAACAGAAATTTGAGGGTCAATTCTAGTCATAACTCAAGGACTACCTGTGAATATTACTACGGGAAAGACAAGTAGGTGACCACATGTTATAATAGCAGAAGAACAGAGCTGGAAGGGACCTTGGAGGTCTTCTAGTCCAACCCCCTGCTCGAGCAGGAGAATCTGTACCATTTCAGATAAATAATAATAATAATAATAATAATAATTATTATTATTATTATTATTATTATTATTATTATTATTATTATTATTATTATTATTATTATTATTATTAATAGTAGTAATAATAATAAAAAAGTTGGAAGGGGCCTTGGAGGTCATTGAGTCCAACCCCCTGCTCAGGCAGGAAACACTATATCATTTCAGACAAATGGCTGTCCAGATTCTTCTTAAAAACTTCCAGTGTTGGAGCATTCACCACTTCTGGAGGCAGGTTGTTCCACTGGTTAATTGTTCTTACTGTCAGGAAGTTTCTCCTTAGTTCTAGGTTGCTTCTCTCCTTGATTAGTTTCCATCTGTTGCTTCTTGTCCTGCCTTCAGGCGCTTTGGAGAATAGCTTGACTCCCTCTTCTTTGGGGCAGCCCCTGAGATATTGGAACTCTGCTATCATGTCCCCCCTCGTCCTTCTCTTCATTAAACTAGACAGATCCAATTCCAGCAATCATTTTTTATATGTTTTAGCCTCCAGTCCCCTGATCATCTTTGCTGCTCTTCTCTGTACTCTTTCTAGAGTCTCAACATCTTTTTTACATCGTGGTAAAATACTGGATGCAGTATTGTCGTCCAGTCTCTTCTTAAAAACCTCCAGTGATGGAGCACTCACAACCTCTGGAGACAACTCATTCCACTGATTAATTGTTCCAACTGTCAGGAAGTTTCTCCTTAGTTCTAGGCTGCTTTTCTCCTTGATTAGTTTCCATCTGTTGCTTCTTGTCTTGTTTTGTGGTGCTTTGGAGAACAGGTTGACCCCCTTCTTCTTTGTGGCTCACCTTGGTTCCATCACAGCTCCAGTTAACATGCAACAACATTACCAATAGAAAAGAATATTTGTAGCTCAAGGTTGAACTCCAGGGTCCTTAGTGCTCCCCAATCTTCCTTGTCATGAAGGTGTCTATGGAGATTCTCCATCATCCAGGTCATGGTTGTCCCAAAGGTGCTTTTTCATGAGGCAATAGGGCTTTCTTGTTTTTCTTTGAAGACATTTCACTTCTCATCCAAGAAGCTTCTTCAGCTCTGACTGGATGGTGAGGAATGGAAGAATTTATATTCCTTGCAGACAGCTGGTCATTTGCATTCCTTTAGAAAGTTGTTGAGGCCACTTGGGTGTTTATCTGTGTCCTCCTTGTCACCTGAGTAGTGCAGATGGGTGTGGAGCAGTTCTTGGAACTGCTGAAAGGACTGTGTTGTAGACTGAAGATAGATGATGCTGTCTGAAAAGGTATAGGGTTTCCTGTTTGAGCAGGGGGTTGGACTAGAAGACCTCCAAGGTCCCTTCCAGCTCTCTTCTTCTGTTATAATTCGTTAGTGTTGCTTTAGATATTTTTTCCCCCCATCATCTTATTGCAATCTGCTTTTTTGCCCCTAACTGTGCTGTGGCTTAATTTATATCATTGGCTTTAAGGAGTGTATGTGGATTAAAAATGGATTTAATGTTATTTTATGTTTGAAATTCTGCACCTCCATGTGAGGGCTATCATGCCTGAAAAGGAGAACTATTTATCTTTTACTGAATAAAGAAAAGAAGAGGAATTGTTGGGGAAATAAAATTATAAGTCAGCCATGAGGGTAGGCAAGCTGGTAGCTTCCAGATGTTTGGGATAT
>NW_015391629.1:17273-23972 GCF_001527695.2 Protobothrops mucrosquamatus | reverse complement strand
CAATGGCGGGGGGGGGAGGGAGAGGAGACAGTTTCATGTGCACATGTGCCACTTGCACAAATGCAGCTTTGTGCAGTTGCATGCTCGCCCATGGACCCAGTTCCCAACAGACCACAGCTTGGTATCAGGCCGTGCCCTGGGGGTTGGGAACCCCTGTTCTATACTAACAGTGGCTACATCTTCATGGCATTCAATTACACTTAGTTTTATTACTCATGACTTCCAAACACTAGATCAAGACTTGTCTTGCATCTCCTGTTCCATTTGGGATCAAGATGTAAAGAAAATGAGCTCAGGGTATTGATGATATTGGACCCCAACCAGTGAATGACTTCTTCAGGGTTTCATGTAGATCAGGGGTGTCAAACTGCTGGCCTGCGGGCCGGACGCATCATCCGGAAGCCGCGCCCACCCCATTGCTGGCAATGGCAAAACCATCCCGATACGTTGTGCGGCGTCACGTGACGTCGCGATTTTGACATGTCTGATGTAAATGTTAAGTTGGGAAAGGAAGAGGATCAAATCCTGTAGCACCCCACCTTAGAGCTCAACCTCCTTCCCCAATAACATCAGCTGGAATGTCTTACTCAGAAAGAAGAAATGGAACCCCTGCAACATCCTCCAATTCCCCCAAAAAATATTATGGTTGACGATACTGAAGATTTTTGGGGAGATCTAACAAGATGGCAAGAGGTACATCATCTTTCTCCAAGTCTTGAGACAGAACATCTATACATACTGACAGCATCAGTCCAGTACTCAGGTCTAAACCAGTCTAAAAGGGATCTCGACAAACTAGACAAACTGTGACTTGTTGGTTCATCGTTTCAGAGATATTTCCTTATTTAATACTCAAGCCCCTCCATGCCGCCTCACGAACCTGCACAATATCCGTTGTGCACTCCTGTACACCCTCCCCAACACATGTAGTGCCTCTTGCACACTCTCTCACACTCATGCACACCCTCCTGACCCATGTGGTGCCACTCAGTGGGTGAGGAGGGTTGAGACAGAACACAAAAGTGCACAAGAGGCACTGTGGGGGTCAGAGAGGGCATGTAGGGAAGCAGCATGGATCAGACAGGGTACACAGTGATGCACGAGAGGTACTGCTACCCAGGATGAGGAGGGCATGTGGGGGTGCATAGCGCAGGAAAGGTGCACTGGGTGCCATGCGGGTTGGAAAGAGTGCACAGAGGTGTGTGAGTGGGTGGCAGGGCATGAGTGTGGAGTGGCTGGGGAGGTTGTGTGGCTGGAGGAGTCCTACCCAAGCAACTTGCAACTTTCCTTGCTGGCTTCCCCATTGCCAATACTCTCCGCTAGCTTCCCACAAGCAAAGGCAATCATAATTGAATTTATACTTCAGATTGATTTCCCCATTAACTTGTGGGAAACTTTAAGGGAGTATTGGAAACGACAATGATAGGACCATGCTTGCCCTAAAGTGGCACAACTTCCTCAAATTTCATTCTAATGGGTAAAATGGATGTAATGGGCCCCAGCATTCTGAACAGTAGCCCCTTGAATTTTGGTTCAAAATTTTGGTTCAAAAATTGTTGCTCTATGATGGATTATTTTGTCAGAAACGGGCATGGCAATTTTACTGGTATATAGATAACCAGCACCGTCAATTGCACTAAGAGGCCAACTGACAGCCAGTGCAGCTTACTCAGTAGTGGTGATACACCTGTCCAACAAGAATTGCCCTTACTACTGCACTGTGAAGTGGCTGTAGCACCCAGAGGATCTCAAGGGCAACCTCATGTAGGCGTACATCAAAATAATAATTTAATTATAAGGCGACCATGGTAGGAATAATTGTCTTTTTTCTTTTGAAATCTGTGACTGATATCCTCCAAAATCTGTTGACCAAAGCTTGTACCAGACTGTTGGTTGTTTCTTCTTAATAAGATAAGAGTCAACACTTTGGGATGAAAATCAAGTCTCTGGGCAGTTATAAGTCAAAAGAAAGGTGGATCATAGAAGATTCAGATAATTGTTCTGATTAAAAGTTATCACTGCCTCTGTCCAATGTTTGAAATATTCTAAGGTGGAAAAAGTTTGAACAATGGTCCCCACAAATTACTGTAATAAAAGGGGAATTTGTTTCCCCGTATCCAAAAGTTATTAAATAATTATCCTCATATGTGTTTCCTCACAGATTTTTTCAAAATGGAAATTAATTTTACTTAGCTAAATTAGATTCACCATCTAATGTGCTGTAATTTATGTTAGCAAGTGGCACTACAGCTATAATAATAGAAAACAAAAGTCTTTCTTTTGGCACACTGCTGCCATTAATCAAATTATCTGTTTCTCTTCCCCTTCATTTTGATGATGATATGATGAGAAATAAGGTGTGTAGGGTGAAGATTATATAGCAGTAAATAAGAACAAAAGTGCACTATAATACTCCAGATGTCATAATTCTCCAGCTGCAAACCTTGAAAGAATTATTCATCTAAAAGCAATTCCTTATACTTAATAGTAGGCTATATTCATAAGCTTTGGGGTTGATATTCTAAAACTGAAATATGAATCCACAGCATAATATATAGGGAATTTGAGAAATAGAGCTAGACAAATTTAGAACCCAACTTAAACATAAAACTGTCATGGGGAGTGAGTAACAATTCATTATAGAAAAAAATGGAGTGGCACTGATGCTCAAGGACCGTTCTACGTCCTTGGCTATAATCTAGTACATGACAGGAGATCCTGTTGATTAGGTTTAATGGAATTCAATGGACATCAGTGTTATACAACTGTATCTAAAATTACAGATGCAAACATGGAAGATATTGAGAAATTATGGCAAGAGGCCTTAAATGCAACATCAAGAGAAAGTGTGTACTACCACTAATGACTAAAGTTCAAAAACAAGAAACAGAAGAAAGTTAATAGACTTTGCAGAGAGCATTTATTCCTTTAAACCAGTGGTTCTCAACCTGTGGGTCGGGACCCCATTTGGGGTCGATCGACCATTTCATGGGGGTCGCCAAGCAAGGCTGTCCGCCATTTTTCCCCCTTTTCCGGCGGGTGCCTTACCTCCCTTGGGCTGGGCCAACTGGTGGTTGGCCTGCTCTGTCTCTGCCGCTTGCCAGCTATGCCTCGGCCGGTGCAGGGGGCGGAACCACGCATGCGCGGCACTCCCAGGCAGGGAAAGTCCTCGACTTACGACCGGTTGGGTAGTCCTCGACTTACGACCGGTTTAGTCCTCGACTTACGACCGGTTTAGTCCTCGACTTACGACCGGTTGGGGTCGCGGCATTAAAAAGGTTGAGAACCACTGCTTTAAACAATACAAACATCACTAGAATCAGTATTTGATTGGCTACATAGGAAATATGGAAAAGTGCAATTCAGGCCTAGAGCTGAGAGGTAGTTGGGGAGCTGCCCTTCTAAATTTCCTTTTCTCCACCCTGTTTTTTTCTAACTAACTGATATGGTTCAGATTGAGACAACAAGTCTGTCTAGAACCTTCTGTATATGACTGTGATTGAAAAAATCCCTTTCTGGAGAACTTTTCGTCTTAGATTAGAATACTTATTTATTTATTTAATTTATTTATTTATTAATTGGATTTTTACCCCGCCCTTCTCCTTGCGGACTCAGGGCGGCTGACAGCCTGATAAAAACAACTACAGAAATACCCCAAAAACTATCATTAATACAAAGATTAAAATAAAATATTAAATATTTGGCCTTATTAATTATTAAAATTGCTTTTAAAACCCCTCTAAAAATTTCCCCTTAGGCCAGTCCTGCTTGTTGGAAGAGCCATGTCTTAAGGGCGCGGCGGAAGGAGGGGAGATCCGGGATCACCCGGATCTCTGGGGGTAGTAGTTGCCAACTATGCATCAGTCTGCTTTAGAGCAGCTAAGCCCAGTCTAGGAGTGGGATCTTACTTGTACTCACTGTAGTACAGTACAGTATACCGCAGTTCAATAGGCATGTCAACTGATTGCAAGGTGGGACAAGGAGAGGATGAACAATCGGGATTAAGCTTCTCAGCCTTAGCAATTTTTAAACATGTGGGCTTCAGCTTCTAGAGTTGACATCCATATATCTTAAAATTATGAAGGTTGAGAAACACTGCTCTATAGGACACTGTGGAATGAAAATAATAATTGGAAGAAATTGTTGAAGAGAACAGTAGAACTTTTTGTGGTGGAGACAAGAGAACTAGGAAACAAGAATGTGACACAACTATTATTATATAACACAAATCACTTATAAAGTTGTTGTTGTACCGAGGGGCAATTTAAAGGCTCATTGTGTTTTCCAGCTGAGGTATGGTTGTCAAAAATCTGGATAAACTGGATTTCAAAAATCTGGATAAACTCTAGATGGCACTAAAGAAGTGGGGTGGGAGAAATAGCACCTTGGTGCTATTGAGTGATGGTTTGGATTTCTGCAATTCTGAGATGGTAGTTTGCTGGGAGAAGGAAGCCAAGAGGTAAAGGAATTGACAAAGCATTTTTTTAAATGTAAATAAATCAGTCACAGGGTTTTAGAGGGGAAAATGAGATTTTTGTTTATTTTGGAGGGCAGGAAACCTTAAAAAAAAGCGAGAAGACAAGGAACTAGATGAAGCAAGCAATTGAAAATATATAAATCAGTTGTATGCTTTGATGGCAAATATGTATGTGAATTGGTTATCTAATTTGATTGATTGATTGATTGATTGATTGATTGATTGAAAAAAGGAACCAGACAGCAATGGGAGTGTTATATGTTTCAATGTTTAATATTGCATTGTTGTTCTTTTTGCTGTGTTTGTACAGATAATACAGGCAACTACCAGTTAATTTAATGCAAATCCAATAAACCCAAGATTTACCAAACTTTGGTAAAACTTTATACTTAAACTTTGGTTTAGTAGATTTTGAATGCAACAGAGAACATGTCTTCATCATTTTATGGATGCAAAAATTCCCAATCAAAGATCAATCATTAGTATAAGTTGATTGATGAGTATATGAGTATAAGTTGCAATATAGCTGCAAAATATGGGTTTAATAAAAATTTACAATATCAGCTTAAAGTACAATTATACATTGGGTAACATGGTTGAACAGATCCTCCAATTCTTCAAGTGCCTTCTGACTTTCGGACTAGCTATAGCCCTGCTGCAGTCAGTCAGCCAGGACTCTTCCAGCTGAAGCAGACCTTACATTACTTGTGTTAGATATAAAAAAATTAAAGAGACTAGGGGCACCATGAAGATTTGATCTGAAGGATATACCATCAGGAAAAAAAATCAATGTACAGAAGAGATTTAGTATATTTCTATGCAAGAAGATATTAAAGCAGTGGTGGCGAACCTATGGCACACGTGCCAGAGGTGGCACTGCGGAGCCCTCTCTCTGGGCACGCGCCATCGCCTCAGCACATGTGGTCTTTAAAAGTTCTCCATCACTGACCTAAGGCCAGCCAGCCTGGAGCCGCCATTGGGAAGCCTACCATCCCACCCGCCAGAGACCCCCTGGATCTCCCCCAACCCTGCCTGGCTCTCATAGGTGTCCCTCCCCATAAGCAACGTCGAGGTGGCCATGCCCACCCTGGACATGCCCACCCAATCTGCCACGACTACTGCAACCACACCCATCCAGTGGCCACGCCCACCCAGTCTGCCAGGTCCACTGTAGCTGCACCCGCCAAGTGGGCCACACCCACCCGGCACCCGGCGATACATAAGTGGGTTTTGGGTTGCAGTTTGGGCACTCGGTCTCTAAAAGGTTTGCCATCACTGTATTAAAGGTATTATAAACATGGTGAAATTAAAAGCAAAAAAATCCCTAAACTCCAAGTTGTCATGATAGCCAAATAAATCAATTATTAAAGTTTAACAAAAGACATATGATATTTAAATGCTGATATCTAACTTAAACAGCAAAAACAACAAAAATTGTCAGGCAAGGGTCCCCAACCTGTAGGCCTCAACCCACTACCGGTCCGTGGCCTGTTGGCTACCGGGCTGTGTGAGTGGCTGGCCAGTGCGTGCGTCTGTGCATACACTCATCCCCCCATCATGTGAGCATCGCATGCACCTTAGTGTCGTTGCAAGTGTAATACAGGCACTAGCGTTGCTGCAAGTGTCGTGCAGGCACTAGCGTCACTGTGAATGTCACACAGGCACTAGCGTCACTGCAAGCATTGCACACGTATGCTTGCAGCCCCGTTTGCATGTGCACATGTGTGTGTAAAGGTGCCTCCACTTCCTTTCCCTCTGGGCTGCCAATCCAGAAAGGTTGGGGACGTCTGTTGTAAGGGACGAATGAATGTTAATAAACAGAGGAAATGACATATTCTTCACATATCTGTTTAACTTTAGTAATGAATATATTATAAGAATACAGGTAGTCCTCGACTTATGACCACAATAGAGCCCAAAATTTCTGTTGCTAAGCGAAACATTTGTTAAGTGAATTTTGCCCCTTTCTTACCACAGTCGTTAAGTGAATCACTGGAGTTGTTAAGTTAGTAACACAGTTACTAAGCGAATCTGGCTTCCCCATTGACTTTGTTTCTTAGAAGATCACAAATGGTGATCATATGAACATTGCAACTGTCATAAATATGAGTCAGTTGCCAAGCACTTGAATTTTGATTTTTTTTTTTCAAATTTTTTTTATTATTTTCAACATAAGAAAAAGAACACATCATAAGTACATCACAAGTGAAAACCCCCCCCCC
>NW_015391629.1:4721-12957 GCF_001527695.2 Protobothrops mucrosquamatus | reverse complement strand
AAAAAAAAAAAAAGCACTGTGAACAACAGTTGTAAGTCAGTGCTGTTGTAACTTTGTATGATTACTAAATGAATTGTTGTAAGTCAAGGACTACTTGTAGTAGATTGGCAAAACACAATAAGGAGCCAAACAGACTAACCATCGAAATGTGCAGACAGCATATTTTGGTTAAATGAAAGTAAACAAGAATTTGAATAGCTTATTGCAGTGGTGGCGAACCTATGGCACGGGTGCCAGAGGCGGCACTCAGAGCCCTCTCTGTGGGCACGCGCACCACCGCCCCAGTCCTAGACCTTCAGCTGGGTTTTATAAAACCTTTTCGCTTTAGGCCTCTGCCGCCGTGTGCAAAAAAAAAAAAAGTTCAATCAATCAGTCAATTGCAACTTCTCACGGGAAAAAAAAAGATCTCGCAAAGTTGGAATTGATTGATTGAACTTTTTAGTCTCACTCAGTCTGCCGTTACCACCGCAGCCATGCCCACCCAATGGGCCACACCCATCTGGCACCCGACGATGCATAAGTGGGTTTTGGGTTGCAGTTTGGGCACTCGGTCTCTAAAAGGTTCGCCATCACTGGCTTATTGTGAAAGTCACAATGAAAAATCTAAGTTGATGTTCAGTATTAGAAGAGAAAAGTAATGTAAAGCAGCAGGCATTTGGCATTTCTCAGCCAAGAGTGGACTCAAGAAGAGGTAAAGATAGCGAGCTGGAAAAGTAGAGAATTAATTCTAGAGAGGAGGGTAATGACAAATTTAAACAAGATTATGAAAGATAAGCATCTTCTATGGCAACAAAAATCAGAACAGCCCAAGCAATAGTAATGTATGGGTGGAAAAGTTAGACATTGAAAATGAAAGAAGAGGTAGAAGCCTTCAAATTATGGATAGGTTGGGGTCTTGTTTTAAACAGGGTAATATAAAGGTCAATTCTTGGACTGAGAAGCCCTCAAAAATGGCTTGTTTGTTTGTTCCTTTGAAACATCTTTGCCCCATACCACCACCTGATGAGGTCTGTGACCCCCCTTTTGGCTTTCTGAAATAACCTGAAGACCTGGCTCTGCCAACTAGCCTGGGGTCCCAATGGAAGCATGTCATTCTGGAGTTTTTTAATGGACCTTCTCCCTGTATTGGTCTTGCTCCCTTGCTCCCCATCTTTGTCAATTTTAAAGCAGTTTTAGTGTTACTATTTATTGTTTTGATGCTTTATATTGGTGTTTTATTGATTGCAAGTTGCCTAAAGCCACCTCCAGGTGAGATGGACAGCATATAAGTTTAATAAATAAATAAACAGGCACCTGCAAGCTCATCCATTATTAGTAACAAGGCCTGCCTCCTTACCAGTTCACAGAATCGCTATTTTAAATGTTCAAAGGGCCCTCTTTAACATCTTAGGAGATAAATTAGTTTTAATGGGAAATAATTCAATTGCTGGATTTTGATTTTTTTTGTAACCCTGCCCCTTTCATTTCAATAAATTTTGCTAAGAAGCCCAGGTAGAACTTGTGCCTGGGAAAACACTTACTTGTGCTCTGAGTCAACTGCCCCAAAACCTGACTTGTACAGCCAATTTCAAGAAGACTCATTCAGCCCTGTATCAAACTGCTCCTTTGATCAGCTGTTCAGGTATTCTGGGTGTGTGATGCAAATATTCGATAGACTATTAAAAATTACTATGCTTGGCAAGTTTGAGGGAAGGAGACAATAGATAAGATTGGTAGGATTAAAAAAAAATAGAAGTGCCCTTGGGAGAGTTACAAGTTATCACTGGAGAGAGATTAAGATGGTGAGCATTTGACCATATAATTGCCAGGAGACTAATACAGCTCCATAATGGGTACTAGTGACCACGGCCTTATAAGCTCAAGGTTATATAAAGACTAGTTTACCAAAGACTCCTTTCAATGCCAGTTTAGAAGTTTTGGGATTTGAAAATGCATGACGTGCCTTTGCAGAACTCCTTTCCTGACCAGTGTCTGTCTCTCTTAGGAAGAACCTTCTCTGCAGGGAACATATCTAGAAATCTACAGACTTAGACCATACTGTCAATAGCTTCCTTGGAAAATACCCGAGAGCACCATTAATCATGTCATGCTACCTATTGTGCGATTAAAAATAACTTTTTCCTTAAATCTCTCTTGAAGCTCCTCTTTTTCCTTTTCTGAATTTTATTTTATTTTACATTTTTTTTCACTGTGATAGTTTAGATAAATGGTTCAGTCTGAAAACAGGCTGGGTGTAATATGATCAGTATTGAAAGACCTACACCAGACCTTAAGATTTTTGAGAAAATAAAATAAATAAATGTTTTGTTCCGGTTTTAATCGTTTTTTTATTTGTGGTTAAAATGACCTCCTCTTGTCTCCATTCTCCCCCTCTCCCTGCTTTAGCGTGCCCTGGGTTTCGGAGTCCAGGCTGAAAAAAAGGCCGAAAAGGATATGAATGAGTGCAACACCAGATTTTCAAAAGGATTTTAATTAATAACTCTGTCTTGCCAAGCTTCCTTACAATGAAGCTTAGTTAGCTTATGGACTGTAATTCTAAAAAGGAACTATTGATATGTTAATTGCATATGATTATGAATGGCTATTTGTGGCATTGGATCTCACTGCTATACCAATTAGGCTCTTTATATTTGATCTCCATTGTCATGCATCCATGGTGCTTTTCAGAATTCTTCTCTTTCTTTCCTCTGCCCCCCCCCTTACAGGCTATAGACCATCTATATATGACTGCAAGCATTAGTCCATTTTGTCATTGTGGCTTTTATCTTAGGAGTTCCTAAGCACTTTCCCCGATTGGTAAATGGTAGAGCTATGGCAATTATTATCTAATTGGCTAGGGTCATTCATTGTTGCTTCTGTACCAACAAGGGACAGTGTTGGCATCCAAGCTCAGAAACAGCAACAACCATAGTTTATCCATTTGGTGCCATCACACCACCACTGAATGGTGAGGTTTAACTGTCTTCTCCTGTACTGATGCCACGGTGAGATGTTCTCTGCTTGCAAAGTTTTTCTGTTAAATAATAATAATAATAATAATAATAATAATAATAATAATAATAATAATAATAATAATAATAATAATAATAATAAAGTTGGAAGGGACCTTGGAGGTCATCAAGTCCAACCCCCTGCTCAGGCAGATAACCCTATACCATTTCGGACAAATGGCTGTCCAGTTTCTTCTTAAAAACTTCCAGTGTTGGAGCATTCACCGCTTCTGGAGGCAGGTTGTTCCACTGGTTAATTGTTCTAACTGTCAGGAAGTTTCTCCTTAGTTCTAAGTTGCTTCTCTCTTTGGTTAGTTTCCATCCGTTGCTTCTTGTCCTGCCTCCAGGCACTTTGGAAAATAGCTTGACTCCCTCTTCTTTGTGGCAGCCCCTGAGATATTGGAACACTGCTATCCTGTCCCCCCTCGTCCTTCTCTTCATTAAACTAGACATACCCAATTCCAGCAACCGTTCCTTATATGTTTTAGCCTCCAGTCCCCTAATCATCTTTGTTGCTCTTCTCTGTACTCTTTCTAGAGTCTCAACATCTTTTTTACACTTTGGTAACCAAAACTGGATGCAGTATTCCATGTGTGGCCTTACCAAGGCATTGTAAAGTGGTATTAATACTTCATGTGATCTTGATTCTATCCCTCTGTTAATGCAGCCCAGCACAGTGTTGGCTTTTTTGGCAGCTGCAGCACACTGCTGGCTCATATTTAAATGATTGTCCACTAGGACTCCAAGATCCCTCTCACAGTTACTACTATTGAGCAAGATACCCCCTATAGTATACCTGTACATTTGGTTTTTCTTGCCTAAATGTAGAACCTTACTTTTTTCACCATTGAATTTCATTTTGTTAGATAGCGTCCAGTGTTCAAGTCTGTCCAGATCCTTCTGTATCCTAAGCCTGTCTTCTGGAGTGTTGGCTATTCCTGCCAGCTTGGTGTTGTCTGCAAATTTGATGAGTTCCCCATCTATCCCCTCGTCCAAATCGTTGATGAAGATGTTGAAGAGCACTGGGACCAGAACAGAGCCCTGGGGCACCCCACTACACACTTCCTTCCATGTAGATGCGGTTCCATTGAGGACCACATGCTGAGTATGGCCGGTCAGCCAGCTACAGATCCACCTGGTGGTGATGTTGTCTAACCCACATTTTTCTATCTTATCAAGTAGTAGATTGTGATCTACTTTGTCAAATGCCTTACTGAAGTCCAAGTAAACCTTTGCTATAACCACTGCTGAAGCGTCAATCTGATACATAATTATCTGCAAGTGATCCTTATGGAAACCGGTAAAACTTACTAAAGAAAATAGATTGGCATACTTAGAAAATATCTGCATACTTAGCAGATATTTACTTAGTTACTTGTATCTCTACTTTTTCTCCAGCAGCTCAAATGGCTTCCATGCCATCATCCCTGTAGGGCAGGCATGTTAAACTCATGACGTCACGTGATGTCGCACAACATATCGGGACTTTTCCCCCATTGCCGGCAATGGGGTGGGCATGGTTTTGGCGTGACACATCCGGCCCGTGGGTCAGCAGTTTGACATGTCTGCTGTAGGGCTATTTATCCCCACTTTGAACTCTTTCACAAGGCCCCGAAGACACGTTCTGACAAAAGGCCTGGGGACCCCAGAGTGATATGGAGCCCATCAAATTGCTGGTCTGCAATTGCTGTTGCCACAGGTGTGGGAATTATGGATTTTTGTATTGGATTTTATCATTGTAAGCTGCCCAGAGTCACTGAGATTGAGTTAGATAGCCATATGCATTTTCATAAATAAATAAATAAATAAATAAATAAACAAACAAACAAACAAACAAATAAATAAATAAATAAATAAATAAATAAATAAATGTTCATCTGTGTGAAATCTTTACCATATCTGACTAATACATAACTATGATATATTCCTCCTTAGTCTTCTGTATTCAAAGTTAAACATCCCAAATTCATTTGCTCTTTCATTCTACCACTTAGTTAATAACCCCTCCCCGATTATCCTTGCTACTTTTTTCTGAATCCATTTTAATCTGACTCCCTCTTTAACTGAGGCACTCAAAATCTGGCACAGTATTTGAGGTAAGGTTGGTCCAGTTCAAAGTAGAGAGAACTATTACTTGCCAGTATTTGGAAACCAGACTTCTAAAAGCAGCACTTTTTTTTACAGCACATTATACTGCATTGGTTGAGTTTCATATTCATCTAATAGTTTAGTATTTTTCTGCCAATAGTGTAGCTTGCATCCAACAATTGTATTTGATTTCAATTTCCTAAATGAATAACATTGTACTTATTTCTGCTGAATTTCAGTACATTATTTTTAACCATTTTTCTATCCTATCAAAATAATTTTGAATTTTATTTCTTTCTACTAAGTTATTCCTATTTTTGTGAGAATCTCGAACATGGTTTAGATCTCACTTTTCATCTTTGTCATTAATAAATATATATAAATGACCAGAAAGGTTCTAGGACCCCGGACAAAATTGAGAGAAACACATGCATCTCTCCAGTTGATGAGGAGCCACTGATAAGCATTGTCACCAACAAGATTAGCAAAAATGTTTAAAAATAATGTCAGAGAAATGTTGGAAATGTAAGCATAAACCAGGTACTTATTATCATATGTGGTGGACATGTGTTAAAGCAAGGAGATATTGGACAAAAATTCACACTTGGTTAGAAAAAAATATGTGAGAAACAGATAGACTATAAACCTGACTTTTTTTTAACTAGATATAATGCCAGAAAAATTTGATAAGCAAAGTACATATTTGATTTTACATGTGATAACAGCAGCAAGAATTATATTTGCACAATACTGGAAGAATGAAGAAACACCACCAGAAGAAGAAATAATTAAAAAAAATACTAGACTGTGCGGAAATGGAAAAGATTTACTTTAAGGTTGAAAGAAAAAGAAGAAACAGAACATTTTCAAACTTGGGACCTATTTTATCAATGGTTAGAGAAAAGATTTAGGTATTAGGATTTTAATTTGTATTAGTGAATAAGATACTCAGACAACACACTTTGTTGAATAATTACTATTGAATTCTGTTAAAAAATTAATCAATAAAACTTTATTAAAAAAAAACAATTTCTGAACATGCTGTGTATTCACTTAATTGTCACATCATCTATACATATTGAATTAGCTTATTAGTTAGAATGCCCTGGGTATTATTTAGTCAAATGGTTTATTGAAATCAAGATATATTACACCTATAATATTCCCCAAATCTACTAAATTAGACAAAAAATGTTAGTCTGGCAAGATATATTCTATAGACATATTATTATTGCATCTTGTTTTCAATGTGCTTACAAATCAGTCTCATTATGACTGAGTTTAGAATAATCCTAGACATCAATGTCAGGCAGAGTAGTCTGTAGATCTCCAGATCCTCCAATTTGCCTTCCCATTGTTTAGGATGTCATCTGTTTGCTAGAATTATGCAAAGATGATGTAGAACATTTTGACAAGACCATCAATATCAATAGCCTAGGACGCTGGCTTTAAAATGTCAACACATTCAAAATAAATAGGTATTCCCTGATCCAGTTTCTATCAATGTCAATCCTGACCTTCAACCTGCTCTTCCCAATTGTCTGATAAAACACATGCCTTCTTTTTGGAGAAGACTGAACCAAAATAAGAGTTGAGTAATTTTGTTATTTCTTTTATATCAACTTTTTTTTGAGATTTTAAGGTAACAGCTGATATATAAATTGTTTTCTTTTCCTTTAATTTTGAATATATCTGATTTTTTTCTTGTTATATTCATAGTTTTTCTGGCACTTACAAAACTTAATTGTTTTGTGTCCTTCATTGTGACCTATTCTTTCTATTTCCTATAGGAAAAGGAAAGAGGCACCTTTTCTAAAGCCATCCAGGCTTCTTCTGCTTTTCTCCTTTCCTGGAAAAATTCAGTGCTAAAACATTAATCTTTTTCTTTCTTTCTTTCTTTCTTTCTTTCTTTCTTTCTTTCTTTCTTTCTTTCTTTCTTTCTTTCTTTCTTTCTTTCTTTCTTCCTTCCTTCCTTCCTTCCTTCCTTCCTCTTTCTTTCTTTCTTTCTTTCTTTCTTTCTTTCTTTCTTTCTTTCTTTCATTTATTTTTATCCTGCCTTTTCCATCAAAGTCACCCACAGAGCATTCCTTTCTCCCATTTTATCTTGCTTTACTTGTTTTAATCAAGGTTTATATGAGAATATGCATGTTGAAATTTATGACTTAGATTGTCATCTTTTTTTAAAAAAAAATAGTTTGTATATGTCAGAAGTAGAGAAGATCCTGATAACATAACCACAGTTTTGATGCCCATTGAATTTCCAACCCAGTTTTTCCTCCTTTTTTGTTATGTTATTTTTAAATTAAATTTTCTCTAAAAAAAGGTAACTGTGTAATTTTAAGGAGACTCAGTTGTTGGTTACCAGTACTGTTGTCACCTTACGAAATTCTATCTTCAGTTACTGCATAACCTAATTTCCCCTTTCAAATTGCAAATGGAAGGGAACTTTCCAGAGTCCATCTTTCAGTGAAAAGACAGGAAGGGAAGGTAGGGAATAATGTAAAGACCTGGGTTACAAAAGATGATTGTGAAGTAGATTGTCCATCATACACCTCTTTCCACATAAGAGAAAAAGAAATGTGATTGTAAATGAAGCAACATGAAAGCTGCTTTGCATATCTTAGTCCATCTTCTTGTTATTATAATGCTAAGACCCAACATGCAGGAAGAAATTAAATGTTAAACATCAAATTGGAACAACTAAAGGTATTTTTTTTTCCTGACTGCAGAATCTGGGGCTGGGGGAAAAGTAGATACAAAATTGTGGTGGGAGATCACATCCGAACCCTTCTCTGCCTTTTTGTGCTTCCGCTGGAAGTTCTGTGAAATGCTTTTGCATTGTTGTTTTTTTTCCACACAACTTCACCACAGCAGCTTCATGGAGGCAGCTGAATGGCCAGGGTTTCATTTCAACCTCATTTCAGCTACCTAAAAAGGGGGCTTTTTTAAAAAAGAACAAAAAAATAAAAGCAGAGATTTGCCCAGATCAGGATGCGGCATTGTCCATAAAATGGCTATTATGTGGAACACAACCAGTGCTCCTTCTCTCCTCCTTTACTCTCACCCCCTCCTCAAATGTTCCCTTTTCATAATTAATCTAAAGCATGGACAAATCTTGAAAAGACAATTGTAAACTTCCTTGTGCTGCTTCATGGGCT
>NW_015391629.1:0-1263 GCF_001527695.2 Protobothrops mucrosquamatus | reverse complement strand
ATATATATATATATATATATATATATATATATATATATATATATATATATATATATATATATATATATATATATTCAACATTTTTGTGGCTGACAAAGAATTAAAGGGAGACTAGTATACCTATTTCAAGCTCTTTAGCTCTCATCAGCTAGTCATACCCCTCTGGGATTCGAACCTGGGCAGCTTGCATGTTAGGCAGCTGTATTAACCTTCTGAACCCCAGGTTCCCCTCACTCCTGTCAGCAGAAACCAGGGAGGATACATATCTATATGTTGGATGAAGCACCTGGTCCACAAAATTTTGAATTTACAGTGTTCACAGTAGTGACATCTGCCTGCAAAAATGCTCCTAGACTGGAGCAAAACGCAGAACAGACTGATTTATTCTATATTTGGTAGATGGGGTGCTTCATTCAACATATATAGATGTATACTACTTTGTGATATTTTGTGGGGAAAAACAATACACACACATGCATGAATGTTTTTCTGTATGTGTGTGTGTGTGTATTATGTAGTAAACAAATAAAAATTGTCCAGATTGTCTCCTAGAAAGTATGAGAGTTTCATCTGAAGTCTTAGACATATATACAGTAGTTTGGGTTATATCACTGAGCTGCAACCTTTGCTGACATATCTGTCTATTTATTTGGCTGGATAAAATGAGGCTTTGTCCATCAGCTGAAATTCTCTCTTCAATAAAGGTAATGATAAAGGTTCCCTCAAGTCACGCTGGATTTTTAGTGACTACAGTGACAGATCTAGTTATTCCTTTGGCAATGATACCAAAGTAGTTTACCATTGTCTCCTTAGGATCTTTTTCTCATCTAATTTCTCATTCTCACATATAGTCATATAGATTTTCTGTTCTGACTTTTCTATCTGTGCTCTAAAGAATTCAACCCTGTTTGGTTTTACCAAGCTCAGGCAAGGTTATCTAAGTGAAATTACCTGGTCAAATTTCTACTGAAACATTTATATGGCCAACAAAGATAGCAGCTGAATCATGGAAAGAAGAAATGACTGAGGATACACCACTTATCCTGTGAAGTTTTAATGATACTTTTAAAACTGTTTCATTATAATGTTTCATTTATTGCAGTCAAATAGAGGCCTTTTGAGAAAGAGGGTGCAAATATTCTAAATAAATAACTCTTCGTTGCTCCAGTATGTTGACTTTTTCTTCTGTGAGTTTGAATTTGTTGCAAATATACTGTATGCTAGAGTGTATTTAGGTTGGAAGAGAAACAGGCCTCAAGCATT
>NW_015391628.1:51084-53408 GCF_001527695.2 Protobothrops mucrosquamatus | reverse complement strand
TAGTCTAAATGCTGGATCTTGGGAAGCAACAGTTGAAAGGAACTACCATTCTCCACTGTAGCTTATAAGCTTCCCAAATGCTTTTGGCTGGCTATTGTGTGACACAGAACACCGGCTGTGGATGTAGGTCCCGATCAGCCAGATGTCTTCTTTTGTTCATATTTTGTTGTTCCTCTTCTTTTGTTCTTATTTCATTGATTCTCCCTGATGACAGCTGCAGTTTCTGACAGTACTGCATTGTTAGTCTAGACTGTTAGAACTATAGTAGCAGTGTTGTTTGTTTAAAAATGGTGAGAAAACCTGTCTCTTCAAATCAGTACCCCAAAATAAAAAGGACTTATGCAGACATAATATATTAAACCGCATAAATTATAACTCTTGTGCTTGATAACCTTGTCAGGGCTTCTACAAGTTGTATTGTCCAGATATTGGGCACCATATGTTCCTGAAGCAATCAAACATAATAATTAGTATCTAATTATTATTATCTAGGGGTTTGCTAAACTATTAGCAGGTGATGGCATGTGACTAACCTTATCAGAGGTTGGAAGCTAAGCAGGATCAGGTCTAGTTATCCTCTGAATGGGGAATCACCTTATAATCCTGCAGCTAGATCCAAGTTGAAAGAACACAGTGTAAACCACCTCCATATTGTTGCTATGACAACTTCATGGACATGAAATCACTAGACACATTTATCTTTACCTACCCAATGCTAATACCATTAGCATTATTATATTTTCCCTCATTATACTAATTATAGATTATATTTTTATCACCCCAGTTTTCTAATTACTCAGGATGACTTTAAAGGTTTTCCAATCTTATTCCCACCCTACTTTAGCTTCTGAGAGACAGTTTTGTGCAGCGCTTATGGCATCAGGTTAGATGCCCAGAGATGGCAAGTTGTAATCCTGCCCTAGGACACAAAGCCAGTTGGGTGACTGGGGGCCAGTCACTTAGGAAGGTGGAAAGGGCAAATTACTTCCAAAAAATCTTGCCAACAAAACTGCAGGGTCTTGTCCAGGCAGTCACCAGGAAAGGCATTAAAAAACAAATATTTAACTTCTATTTCCCTTTCACTGACCCAAAAAATGAGATTCAGGTAATGTCTTCATATTGAATTGCTTCCCAAAGGAATAATGTGAAAATGAAAATGAGTTTCTGATTTTGACAGCTATATGTAATTCTCCAGAGATCAACCATAATCTAATATGTAACACTTGTTCTAAAAATGATAGCCTTTGATTTAGGTTCCTATGGGTCTCTCAAAGCTATAGCACAATTCCAAACACATTGAACTTAATATTCAATATCAACGCCTCTTCTAACAAAAAAATAAAACCAGATAAAATTTAAAATATTTACTGAAGCATATTATTTACTGAAGCATAGATAGATGGTAATTAGATTATCTTATACCTTAAATGTAGGGATTAAAGATAAGCTTTTTTTAAAAAAATGTGTAATTATAAGATATTTTATTATTTTGATATAGTGATATTTATACAATATCAACTAGAGATTATTAATACTTTAATATTTAACTGAGACTTTTAAAGACAGAAAAAAGGAAAGATATTAAGATTATCAGTTATCTAATGTTTAGATAACGGACAGTTTTGAAGATAGAAAAAAGTCAAAATATTATATCAACGTTAACTATAATTTGGAAAATCAATGTCGCTAAATGTAAAATTAAATACATTTTTATGATACGGTGGACCACGGTATCATGCTGCGGCGTTTGGCTGAGTTGGGAGTGGGAGGCACGGTTATGCGGTGGTTCTCCTCCTTCCTCACCGACCTCACGCAGTCTGTATTGGCAGGGGGGCAGAGGTCGGCCCCAAGGTCCCTAACTTGTGGGGTGCCACAAGGGTCGGTCCTCTCCCCCTTACTGTTCAATATTTATGTGAAGCCGCTGGGGGAGATCATCCGTGGCTTTGGGGTGGATTTCCATCAGTACGCTGATGATACTCAGCTGTACATTTCCACCCCAGGCCACCCCAATGATGCCCTTGACGTGATGACCCGGTGTCTGGAGGCCGTACGGGTCTGGATGGGGAGAAACAGACTCAGGCTCAACCCTTCCAAGACTGAGTGGTTGTGGTTGCCGGCTCCCAGATATGGTCAGCTGACTCCATCGCTGACTATAGGGGGCGAAACTTTGGCCCCCTCGGAGAGGGTTCGCAATTTGGGGGTCCTCCTGGATCCACGGCTGACACTGGATGACCAGTTGACGGCTGTGGCCAGGGGGGCGTTTTACCGGGTACGCCTGGTGCACCAGTTGCGGCCTTTTCTGGACCGGGATGCCTTGCGCACAG
>NW_015391628.1:41820-48716 GCF_001527695.2 Protobothrops mucrosquamatus | reverse complement strand
ACCACATAAATCCTGTTAAGAAGTAAAACACATAACATACATGTAAATGGGCATGCATGCTATTGGACAGTTTTGGGAACAGGCCTTGTCTGTCTCTGCAATAAAAATGCCAAAATTGTAAGGTACACACTCTACTCACAGTCTGGATCCATTTTGTGAAAGCAGGAAGCCATCGTACACTAAGCAGACGCCAAATACGGTGATCCCCGTTTCCTTTACCAGCATTGCACAGGTCCCAAGAAATAAACTAAGCAGCAAAAAGGACGGGGAGGCAGTGGGAGGAAAATGTTCCCCAACATAAAGCTGATCCACACTCCTGCAAGGCAGAAGGAAAAGCCAACTGTGAAATGAAAATTTTACTACAGTACTAGCAATAGTAATTAGACTTATATACCACCCCGTAGTGCTTTACAGCAGAGGTCCCCAACCTTTTGGGCACCAGGGACCGGTTCCGTGGAGAGAGGTTTTTCTGCGGACCGGAGGGAGCGTGGTTTTGTGTGCTGCCTGCATCCCACGGATGGGGCTTTGCTTGTTTGTGCAGACTGGTTGCTAGCATGCCGCGGCCTGATACTGGTCCACGGACTGGGGATTGGGGACCCCTGATTTACAGCACTCTCTGGGTGGTTTGCAATGTCAGCATATTGGCCCCAACCATCATTTTATCGACCTTGGAAGGTTGAGTCAACCTTTTGCCCATCAGGATCAAACTCCAGGCTGTGGACAGAGTTTACCTGCAATACTGCATTCTAAGCTCTGCGCTACCATGGCTCTTAAACCCTATAACCCCTAAGACAGACTTAATCTAAATTAAAAAGATTAAGTGGGAGGGAAGTAGGATATTGTATGGAAAATTATTTAAAACTTTTAATAAAAAAAATAAATTAATTAATTAAAAAAAACAGAAATAAAGATTTTGAACCCAGAAACCAACTCCTGTCTGTAAGAATGTATATAATTGTCCAGAGTTGTCTAGGAAAAGGTAGCTTTATAAATTGAATAAATAAATCAATGGCTGGGTTAGATATGGAACACAGTATAAATAGGCAGGGAAGAATTATATTTCCTCTCTATTGCCATGTTATTATCCTACAATCCATTCACATTGAAACTGGAATTTTCTTCTTTTTTCCTTTCAATAATTTTTATTCAAAGACTATCAGGATGTAGAGAAGAAGAGGAGAACTCTGGTTGACTAGGGGTAGACTTTAAAGTTTTTGGGATGGTCAAGAAATATACCAGGGGCAACTATGATGCAAATTTGGCTGTATCATATATCTTCAATAAGGTCACTCATTATTTTGGAGAGACATTAAGAGTCTGTTAAATCCAAAGGCATAAAAAAGTGGAGTATATGACTTGACAGAGGGAAAATTCTTGTGTTTACTCTCACACAATGGAGGATGAAGAACAAAGAAGCCACTTGAACTACCTGTGCCAAGTTGGGGAAGAAGTGGAGAGCTGCAAGAGAGAGGTGGGGAAACAGTAGGGAACAGAGTAGGCAACAGAGCTAGAGGATTTTATGATGATAGATAAGGAGCAGGAAGTGATCAACAAGTATATATAGGAAGTAGAGAATATGGTAAAGAGAAGCCACTTGACTTCTGATCTCCTCTACTCCCCGGGGATAGCTGAGGATAGTTGGGAACAAAAAGGTTCAGATGATGGCCTATGGCAGTGATGGCGAACCTTTTAGAGACTGAGTGCCCAAACTGCAACCCAAAACCCACTTATTTATCGCTGGGTGCCAGGTGGGCATGGCCCACTGGGTGGACATGGCTGTGGTGGTCACGGCAGATTGGGTGGGTGTGGCCAAGGTGGGTGTGATCACCTCAATGTTGCTCGGGGGGAGAGACGCCTGTGGGGGCCAGGCAGGGTTGGGGGAGATCCAGGGGGTCTCTGGCAGGTAGGGCGGTGGGCAGTCGACTCATCCTGCGGGATGAGGTGAGGCATTGTCACAGGGCAAGGTGAGGCAGGGGCCAGGGTGGCTGCTGCCTGACACCATCGGCTCCTGCACACAGAGGCCAGTGAGCGCATGGGTGCTGGGATACTTCCGGCCATGTGGGACCTCGGCAGGTTAGCGGGCAGCTGATTGAAGAGGGATGGTTGCCATCTCCAGGGCATCGCATGTGTGCCCACAGAGAGGGCTCTGAGTGCCGCCTCTGGTACGCGTGCCATAGGTTTGCCACCACTGGCCTATGGTTAAAGCCCCACCTCCTTTTTACATGCATTGACTGCACAACAAATGTACAGAAAGGGTAAGGCTTTCAAAAATGGCCACAGCCCCCACGTTGACATTTTTGACCCCACCACAGATGGTTGCTGCTCTCTTCTTCCACGTTCAAGATGGATAAGGTTTGTAACAGTGCATGCTTCCCTTTTCTCCCCTAAAGCAAGAAGGCTGGTAAATGCACAGATGAAAAAAAATGCTAGCACACACATAGAAGCATTTGCTAAGATGCACTTCAGAAACAATGGACTTGTGCAGGGGTAGTCAACCTTGGCTCTTTTATGACTCATGGCCTTCAACTCCCAGAATTCCTGAGCCAGATGTGCTGGCTCAGGAATTCTGGGAGTTGAAGTCCACGAGTCATAAAAGAGGCCAAGGTTGACTACCCCTGGACTTGTGCATTATTATGAGGCTGACCTCCAAATGCAAATTCAGTCCATTGTATCCAAAGTTCTCAAACTGGGGCCTATCAAATCAAAGTTTCAGTGTAATATAATTCAGTTTTCCTTAATTTCCCAGCCATTCTACAAAAGAAGGGGGGGGGGAAGGGAGACTATGAAAGGAAGGAGTTGGGGTTATCAACGTAAAATAGATCCAAAAGGTTCACATATCTTATTTAAAAACCACAAGCATTCTAAGATAAAAGATACCTATTATAGGAGAGAAAAGCCAAAAGAAATAACAGACAGGCCAGAACATCTGCTCTGCCGACTATACCCGTTACCTAAAAAAAATAAATGGAAAAAGGCAGAATAAGTTACCAGTTGCAATCAAACAGCAAGACTAAATGTCAAAGCTCCTGCAAAAAAAGTGTATATATAGATGGTTTTCAACTTATGACCGTTCATTTAGCAACCGTTCAAAGTAACAAGTTTGTTGTTGTTGTTGTTAGTTGCGAAGTCGTGTCCGACCCATCGCGACCCCATGGACAACGTTCCTCCAGGTCTTCCTGTCCTCTACCATCTTCTGGAGCCCATTTAAGCTCGTGCCTCCTGCTTCAGTGACTCCATCCAGCCACCTCATTCTCTGTCGGCCCCGTTTTCTATTGCCCTCAATCTTTTTCCCTGCATTAGGCTCTTCTCCAGTGAGTCTCCAGTGAGACTCACTGGAGAAAGTAACAAGAGCAATGAAAAAAAGTGACTTACAACCAGTCCTCAAACCTATGAGTGTTGCAACGACATCGCAGTCATGTGATCACAATCCAGGTATTTGGCTTGCGGCTTGGACTCATGACAGTGTCCTGCAGTCGCAAGATTGCCATTCGCTACCTTCCCAGCCGGCTTTCCACAAGGAAAGTCAATGGGGAAGCCAGCAGGGAGGACTGCAAACCACAGTTGTGTCATATGTCGCCTAATGACCAAGAGTGATTTGCTTAATGTCCCCAACGAAAAAGGCTGTAAAATCAAATGCAGTCATCTGTTGCCTCACTTAATGACCATACCACTAAACAACAAATTTTCTCCCCCTATTGTGACCATAAATCAAGGACCACCTGTAGGATAAGTACTGCCTAAGACAGGGGTAGGCAACCTTGGCTCTTTTATGACTCGTGGACTTCAACTCCCAGAATTCCTGAGCCAGCATGGCTCAGCTTGGAAACCTCTCCCTTTCCCCTCAGCATGGCTGGCTCAGGAATTCTGGGAGTTGAAGTCCACAAGTCATAAAAGAGCCAAGGTTGCCTACCCCTGGCCTAAGATTATTTAGTGAACTTGCTGTTTGGTCATAGTGATAAAAATCTGTAGAATGTTTTATGCTGAAACCATGTAAAAAATGTGGACTCTTCTGAATGGCATCAAAAAGAAGAACAGATGAGGTTGTTCAGCCAGCTTTCTAGAGAAGGCTTTCATAAATGTTTTTACCTCAAACAGCTTTATCTATCCCTTGTTGTTTTCAATACAGGTACTCCTCGACTTATGCCCACAATTGAGCCCAAAATTTCTGTTGCTAAGTGGAACAGTTGTTTTGCCCCATGTTACCACCTTTTCTGCCACAGCTGTTAAATGAATCACTGCAGTTGTTAAGTTAGCCATGCGGTTGTTAAGTGAAGCTGGCTTTCCCACTGACTTTGCTTGTCAGAAGGTCGCAGATCTCGAGACACTGCAACCGTCATAGAGATGAGTCAGTTGCCAAGCATCTGAATTTTGATCATGTCCCCATGGGGATGGCTGCAACGGTGTGAAAAACAGTCTTAAGTCACTTTTTTCAGTGCCGTTGTAACTTTGAATGGCCACTAAACAAACTGTTGTAAGTAGAGGACTATCTGTAAATTATGATGGGAAGTCTTGAATATTTACCAATGTTCTTCTAATGTAACATATAAATAACTACAGAGATGATCTTAATGGACCACATAAGTGAGCCCAGTAATTCTTAGCTATGATATATCTACTTCCCTACAGGGGCAATCAGAAATGTCAACTCTGTGTTTGAAACCCCTCCTCTTTTTACCTCCAACGTATGGAAAAGGGGGAGATACCGTTAGGATTGCCATTATGATTTTTTTTCATTGCCTCTGCAGATACTTCCCTGTGAAAGACAAAGCGATTCCTAAATGTTCATGACTACAAAAGACGCACTCACCGAGAGTTTTGTCAATTCCCCCAAGCTGGCAAATTCACTTTATTATAACTTCACCTATTTTGAAACTTGGCTTATGCTAAAGATCATTCATCTTCACTCTGAACTCTATTCATTTTTATTTTTAAAAAATCCCAAGTGTATTGTATTCTCCAACAAACACCTCTGCAGTCTTTCCCCAAAACTAATGATATACACACACATAAGCACCCACTTAATCCTATTTAAGTAGTGGGAGAATGTAAAAACTGCTCGATTAATCCCGGGAAGTATTTAGAGAACTCAAGACTCCTTTGTAATGAAAAGTTCAATTTCACCCTCCTAATATTATATAACTTTAGGCATTCTAGGGATTCCTCATTTGCAAGCCATTCCACAATTACAATTATTCCACATCTGCCACCCCACCATCCCAAAGCAGGCACCAGTAAACAGAAATATCAATTAGCCCATTGCAGTGTTTCATTAACAGCTGTGCAGGCATCCTTTCTAATTTACAGGAATATCTTCTAATTATCTTCAAAACAGTTAAAAGCAAACATTGTTTTTACAAGTCAGGGCAGAAAAGAGCTAGAAAGTACCAGAAGCCAGATACAAGAAGTTTCTGTTCTCCAAAAATGCATTTTAGGTTCTGTTATTATGGGCAGCATAGAATCATAAGAAGAGATTGGACAACCAAGATCCCTTCCAACTCTGTTGTTGTTGTTGTCATCATCATCATCATCATCATTATTATCTGAGGAGTTTTAGCAAAATCCCAGTGGAAGGAACTTGGTCTTCAAGCCAAAACAGTAGCATCAGGAAACAGTGTTAGATTATGCTATTTAGAAATAAAAATTAGCAATATACTACAGGAAGGGGGTTAAAAATGGGAAAATAACCAAGGAGTACTAGATTTGCTCAAGGGCAAAGAATTCTAATTCTAATTTCAGTCCTCAACTCACAACCATTTGTTTAGCAACTGTTCAAAGTTATAGTGGCACTGAGAAAAGTGATTTAGGACTGGTCCTCACACTTAATGACCGTCACAGCATCCCACAGTCACATGATCAAAATTTGGGCACTTGGCAACCAGCTTGTAATGACAATGGTTGCAGCATCCCGGTGTCCTAGGATCCCCAGTGGCTATCTTCCCAGTCTGCTTTCTAATAAGCAAAGACAATGGGAGAAGCCAGATTCGCACAACTTGTGATTCACTTAACAACTGCAGTGATTTGCTTAACAACTGTCATAAAATTGGGTGCAATTCAGTTAACAACTGCCTTGCTTAGGAATTGAAATTCTGGTCCCAATGGTCGTGAATCAAGGACTACCTGTACTGGGAGGAAAATTGAAAAAGTTAGGAGAAAAGAATGGAATAGAACAGATACTGTTCTATTGTAGCTAGGGCTGATGGGAATTAAGGACCATCAACATTTAGAAGTCCACAGCTCTCTTATCCCAGAATTATATCAACCTAGGACAGGGGTCGCCAACCTTGGCAACTTTAAGACTTCTGGACTTCAACTCTCAGGATTCCTCAGCCAGCATGAGGAATTCTGGGAACTGAAGTCCACAAGTCTTAAAGTTGCCAAGGTTGGGGATCCCTGGCCTAGAAGACACATTTAGGTTGGAATACCTAATTATGGAGCAATGCATACTGCAACTGGTCCAATTGTGTCTTACCTATTGCCTCACTGGAAAAGAAGAGGAGAAATCTTGCAAGTCTTCAATTTGTTTTTAAAGGAGTGGAGGAAATGCTCCTTTAATTTATTTTTTTACACAAGTGAAGAATCAATACTCAGTTTGCGTTGACAAAAGAAATTGTTAAGTGTATTTACGATTTGCTAAAAAAACTGATACCAAATTTGTGGACACAGCTCAAGTATTTATATCATACCAGTTGTCGGCCGTGACCAGTTGTCGGCCGTGACCAGGGGGGCGTTTTATCAGGTACGCCTGATTCACCAGTTGCGGCCTTTTCTGGACCGGGACGCCCTATGCACGGTCACTCACGCACTTGTCACCTCCCGCCTGGACTACTGTAATGCTCTCTACATGGGGCTCCCCTTGAGGAGCACCCGGAGGCTCCAGCTGGTCCAAAATGCGGCCG
>NW_015391628.1:36774-40381 GCF_001527695.2 Protobothrops mucrosquamatus | reverse complement strand
TTATAATGTAGTTAATCTCCCAAAACAAAACCTAGCTAAATGATAATTGATGCCATTTGGGGCATTTAGGATTTTCCAGATGTAAATTGTCCAAACCAAATGTGATTGAAGATGATCTGAATGAGATCTAGCTTCAAAATAGACCTGTTTTATCTGAAATGTTATATCTAATACACTATGAGCTGTTTCTGGTTCAGATAATTTATTCCCAGAAACCACAAAACCATCTCCTGGGAACAGCAAGGTTCAGATTCAGCATTGGATGGAAAGTTTCAGAATTTCCAAAACAGTTTATTCCCATGTTACTAATTTTTGCACATCTTCATTTAAAGTATATTAAAAAACATTGTGTAATTTTTAAACTTCTCATTATTCTTCCATGAAACACTTAGCCTTTTTTTTCTTAACAGTATTGATTGAGGCAGTTAATTAAAAATATTCTCAAATTATTCATATCAGAAGCAAACTGGTATGAAAGAAATCTCACTGAAATACATAGGATTTATTTCTAAGAAAACTTGCTCTACATGAGAGTAGATCTAAAGTCTTAAGTGCTCTCAAAGATCTATCACAACTATTGAGAAGATATGAAGTTGTATTTAATGAAGCCAACATTACACTTATCTTTATAGGAGAGATTGTCAGTGATTGGGAAGATCTAAACTTTCATGAAGCTGGATCTCGCATACTTACGGCCTCAGTGTGAATGGGGTGGGCAGCAAAAAATAGAGCTGTGACAAAAGCCAGGCCACTATCCTTGAAAACAGTTTTGTCACAAGTATACATCAGCACAAGCGTCACAAGGCAATGCAGGACTACATTCAAGGCATGGAAGTAGAAGGGATTCATCCCAGCCAACAGTATGTTCAGCCTGTAAGAAAGCAAAGTCAGAATTATAATAGATACTGAATGGAAAAATGCAGTGTTAGAGAAAACAGAATATCCATCTACATCAGGGGTCTTCAAACTTGGCCCTTTTATGACTTGTGAACTTCAACTCCCAGAATTCCTCAGCCAGCGTGCCTGGCTGAGGAATTCTGGGAGTTGAAGTCCACAAGTCATAAAAGAGCCAAGTATGAAGACCCCTGATCTACATAAACTCATAACTAGTTCAAATTAATCCATGTAGAGAATCTGTATACTGCTAAAACTCTCATATCTGTTTGTTTATAACCTTGAAGTGGACAAAACAGTGCACCACAAGACCACAGTTTTTGAATCAATATACCTCAAATGGGCTAACTTACAGAATGAATCCAAATCTGGGACCCATGATTCCCGTGGGATTTAAATTTGGCAAAGTTGTGGTTGGTCCAGTACAGTCAACTGCAGTTGTGGGATCATCATTTTCAGTGCCCCCTGCCAGCTTCTACAAGGGAAGTCAGTGGGAAAGCTGGCAGGAAGTTGGAAGTTACTCCTGCTCCAGTTGTTCTTTTCCCACTTGTGGTTATTCTGTTTCTCTGTTTAGCTAAGGAAATATCTCTAAAATAATGACTCAGTGGGTCATGGGTTGATTACAAATATTTACAGACTGATCACCATATACCTACAAATATATGAAGTTCCCTTGATTCACATACTGCTCTGCCTATCTAAGGGTTATCTCTAGTCAACCAGCCAGTCAGATCTAGGTAGAAAACTGCTGTAGATTTCCAGAGATCTATAAGGTCCAAACTATTTGTTCCCTACCACTGAGTCAATCACTTCTGCCAATCCTCAGCCTGAATTAGAAAGGCGGAGGAAAAATTATTTTCTTTTCAATTTACAAGTACTTTTTTCTTGGCTACATGGAACTAATTTTAGCTCCACCCTGGCTAACAGAGCAGCAGCTTTTTACAAAAAAGCATGATATAAATATGATTTTCCCTGGGAAGACTCTTTTGTTTCTCTACTTCTGTGGATGAAACAGAATGAGGCCAAAGAAGCAGCACATTCAGTTCTCTCAGGAAGTGAGCTCAGCAACCTATCTTTCTGTGGTGGGATCCGGAGGACAGGAGGGCCTCCTCAGTGGAAGGAGGAGAGTATGGAATCAAGAGAAAGCATACAACTTTGCCTTAAAGATTTCATGTCTTTGTCTAAATGTCTGGGAGATCAACCAAGTCAAGATGGAAGACATGAGTGTTGTGACCTAGGTAAAAAAGGGGTGAGGTTTGCTCACATGGCTGTAGGCCTTTTCGGGAATTTTTGACACCTCCCTGGAGATACTCCTGCTGAAGAGTAAGACAAAAGGAGTTGGGATGGGATAGGGGACATCCAGTTCTTCCCTGAATCTCTGCTGTGCTGTTGAAATACCAACCCTGTCTGCAACTCCTTTCCCCAAATCTATCTTTAATTAATCAATCTGATGCTCTGTTGTATCTTTAATGGTTGCTAACCAGGCAGTACAACTATAAGCACGTGGCTGCAAAAGGAAAAGGACTGGGGGGGGGGGGGGAATGCGAAAATGGCTAGACTATGATGTTGGAATAAAAATATGGTAGTGACTTCAGAAGGAGAGTATTAGTGACTGAATTATCACAGTGATATGTAATCTGATTAAAATATTTAGTGTTATGAAATACATAAATCCAATTGAAGGTGCTCCACTGAATGTGCTAATGAACTGTTATTTAGCCGTTTCCCATGGCAGGATTTTTTTTTTACTCTTCTTTGTTTGAAGATAGCTGCACTGAAGGGTCTGAAAAGACCCTGGGAAAGAGGGAGGCAGCTTGAAAAACAAAACAAGCATTAAACATCAGCACATTCCTCTGTTATCAGGGAAATGGACCAGCTAGCTCTCCTGTCCATCAAAGGTTGGACAGCAAGAGAAATAAGAACTCTCTACCTCAGCAACTCCAAGAATTCTAAAAATGAAAGCATCTAGCTCTAGAAAGCCATAACAAACTTTCAGTAACAGAACACAAAATTTTCACAAAGATGCCTATGTTCAGATTTATTGAAGAAGAAAGGGAATTAGATCTTTCCCAGGCTCTGAGAAGATTGAAACATAATGTTAACATTTCTGAACATGGTTTAGTGAACACATCTGACTAAGCCCAAACCAAGCAAACTGCATTATGGCTTACTGCAGTGCATTCTGGCTTAGTGTTATTTCTTCATTAGTTCTGTAACCTGCCTTTCGTCCAGGGGTACAAGTGGTGTACAATTTTCTCCACAATCAGCCTGATTGGTCTATAAGATCTGACTCCCCACTAAATAGCAGGAAAGAGAGCCAGAAAAATGTAACTCTTTTCTGTCACCAAGGGGTTGTATCAGATCTACTCATAGGTCACTCCTACTTATAAAGCGCATGGGCTGATGATAGCTGGCTGAAAGTCATCCAAATGTTTTCCATAACTGAGGGTGGTCTTGAACTTCATTCTCCCTGGCTTCAGTCCAACTTCTTAACCACTACAGCACATTGGTTGATCTTTGCTCCTACTCGTTTTATAGAATTGCTCCAAGGTATCTCCAGAGGCGGAGAACTCTGCAAGTATAAATAAATGAGACATGACAAGATCAAGGATGGGAATTGCAAGACATTTCTGGCTCACAAGGATTTCTGTTTAAGCTGTTTTAAAAGGGAGCTCTTTGGAGCCCTATCAGTAAAAGAAAGAAAAGATAGTTT
>NW_015391628.1:0-36599 GCF_001527695.2 Protobothrops mucrosquamatus | reverse complement strand
TCTTTGCTCCTACTCGTTTTATAGAATTGCTCCAAGGTATCTCCAGAGGCGGAGAACTCTGCAAGTATAAATAAATGAGACATGACAAGATCAAGGATGGGAATTGCAAGACATTTCTGGCTCACAAGGATTTCTGTTTAAGCTGTTTTAAAAGGGAGCTCTTTGGAGCCCTATCAGTAAAAGAAAGAAAAGATAGTTTTGCCCTGAACCTTCTTTAAGTTGCTGAGATGACTGTCTTAATCATCTCACTAAGCCACAGTGTGGCCTATCTGGTTTCGATTTAATATGATTTTTAACTGAGACGCTGTAATTTAGATACTACAATTTAACATGTTATATGAAGCCAGCCAATCATGATTTATATAACAGACCAGGAGTGCCCAGATTTTCTGGGCTAATATTTGAGATATTTGACTGTAATGCAAAAGGTTGCCCCCCCCAAAAAAAATAATAGGGCAACAATAAAGAGTAATTCTTATTTTATTCTATTAATATTTAAATTTAAATATATATTCAGTATGATTATATTCCCATCTTAATCAGTCTCTTCCGTCACTTTAGAAATTAAAATTGTAAGACTTTAAGGGGAAACATACAGCATTTGGAACTCAGTGGGAGCATCTCTGAAATAAATCATTGCTAAACAAACTGCAGCTTAGTGCAATATGGGTACACAGCTAATGTCAACTTGCATCTGACTGGAGACTAACAAAACAATTCAAACAAAACAGGGGCCTAATATTTACATGATCTCCCTGATTAAAAAGACCTTCCAGCTGTGGAGCAATTTAAAAAAAAAACAAATTCAATAGATCTAGCTAGATCTATTCACTAAAGAATCCAGTAGAGTACTCCAGTTCTGAATTACAGGCACTGAAATTATGTACATCTGGGAGGGCAATAACTTGGGAAAACCTTATATAATACTTTTTGAATGTACAGATAGTCCTTGACTTACAACTGCAAATAGGACCAGAATTTCGGTAGTTAAGTCATGAATGTTGCAAGTCAAGGCTCCCCACATGACCAGACCTGATTTTATGACCATTTTTTACACAATCACACAATCATAAATGCAACCCCTTTTCCTAAATAAATGAGGGGGTTTTGCCAGAAATCGGCAAAAAGACACCAGAAACCAGCAAAATACATTGTGGTCATGTGACTATAGAATACTGCAACCAATCATAAATGTGAAGATTGCCAAACATCTGAAATGCAATATTGTGACCGACAGGGGGGTTTATGCAATATTTTACGATGGGCCATAAAGCATCCCATCCATGGCTGTTGAAACTCTGAACACCAGTCGTAAGTGTACAGTTGTCCCAAAAAGAATGAAAGAGTAAAAGCAATAGATGCCTTCCATTACCACCGAAAATAATTCTATCTTTATTATTCTCGTCGGTTATCCTCTGAACGATTGGAAATGAAAGGAGTCTTTGCATAGGGAAATAAGTTTAAAAACAAAGAAATTGTTAATAGGCCAGGTATTAAACTGCCTAGTGAGCAAATTACACATCATCTCATTTATATTAATATGCAGTTCAGAGCTTGTTACTCCAAACCATGTGCATTGTGTGTGTGATGCTATGGACTTTTTTGTGGTGCCTGGAAGCTGTGGGGGCCTGGATGGGGGACAACAGACTTCAGCTGCACCCTGGTAAGATGGAGTGCCTGTGGATAGGTGGGGGGGGCTCTACATCTGGGGATTTATCATCTGGTCTTAGATGGAATTGCACATCCCAGACTGACCCAGTCTGTAATTCTTACTAAAAGTCAATAGATTTATATGATATGACGAGAAACCAGAGTATTTCTGTCAGATTCTGTTCAAGGATCAAACCAGCTTTTACGGAGAAAAATAAAGCCAAGCAATTAATACTCTTGAAGTCTGTTCAAAGTCTTTTTCGAATGCAAGAATGATTCCAAGACAGAATACCCACCACCTGATATTCTCTGAGTTTGTATATTGTGCTATTTGTTAATCCATATGGATATGCTAATCCATAGTCTAATGAATAAATCACAACTGAATAGATTTGCACAACATACTAAGCCATCGAGCATGATTTATAAGCCAAAACGGCAACCTTCTAATACCACACTAAATAATCTGCCTTTTAATTTAGTGCTTTGAGATGCCACTTAATCTCATCTAGGCCAACAAATTGTGTCCAACAAGATTCTCAAAGTACGCTTGTTTGTATAATATTTCAATATAAGGATTCATAGAATTCTAGATTGTGGAGTTGAAAGTGACTGTGAAGATCATCAACCCTCTGCAATGTACTCGAAAATCAAATACAGTAGGTCATCATCAAGAGATGGCTGTCCAACTACTTTTTAAAGGAATTGAAAACCCACAAGTGCCATAGACAGATTGTTCCACTGATGTACTGATCTAATTATCAGGATGTTTTTCTTATATTTAAATGAAATTTGAGTAGCTGCAATGTATACAAGCCATTTCAGCTCCTAGTTTTTAAGGCCACCAAAAATAGTTCTTTGCCATCTTCCCTGTAATTTCTCTTTATGTACCTTAACTAAACTACCATGTCTCCCTAAATCTTCTTCAGACTGAAATCCCAAATTTATTCTTATAGAGTAGGTTCATGTACTACCCTTGTACTCTTCCTCTGGATCTGCTCTAACTTGTTAACACTCTTTTAATATCCTTCTGGAATGTGATCTCACCGGACAGAGTAGAAGGAGAATAAGGATCTCAGCATCTTTGAGAGAACGCTGCTTCTAATGAAGCCCAGAACCTCATTAGCCCTTCTAGGAGATATCACTTTACTGTCTCATTCTCAGCTACTTCCAATGACCCCAAACAAATCCTCCTTCAATTTAGTGCTTCTGAGCCATGAATCTCCCACCTTAAACCTTACATTTTTTCTCCCTAAGTGAATACCTTACATTTCTCTCTTTTGAAGTCAACATCTTCCTATCAGCCCAATTTAATAACAGCAATAATGTTGTATAATACTGGCTTTGTTGTATAATACTTCACTAGCTACTATTCTCCTATTCAGTGTTTAGACATCAGGACCAACTCTCTGAAAAGCATGCCTGTGGTGAATCCACCTTACTGAAGTACCAGTTTAACCAATATTTTAACAGCTTGTAAGAGAACATGCCATGTGAAATCCTGTGAAAAGCTTTGCTGAAATCAAATTTAATCCATACACTCCACTTGTCCATTACAATTGTATCCTTGTCAAACAAGGAGTAGCAATTTGGCTGCTTTATTATTTCCTCTAACATCTTTCCAGGTATTGATGTCCACTGTTAGGTACTTAAAGAGATCTTTTTTCCTGCCTTCATGGAGGGGTTCACTTTTGCTTTTCTCCAGTTCTGACCATTCCCCAGTTCTCCAGAACTTCTCAAAGATAATCATAAGAGGATTAGGGTTTGTCCTAAAAGATATAGTTGGACATAAATTGGGAATCATTATATGCAGGGCTTTTTTTCTCATAGAACGCCCAGAATGGAGTTCCGGCACCTTTTTTGGATGGAACCTTGTAGGGTAGGCAAGGTGGGTTGTATGACGTGTGTGAGTTCCGGCACCTTTTTTTTTTTAGAAAAAAAGCACTGATTATATGCAATAGAATGATGGGAGATAATTGATACATGTTTTAAATTAAACTAATTATGAATGGATACAATTCGCATTTAGAGGCTCCTGACAACTTCATGAACATATCCAACAATCACAGGGAAGTAGCTTGCCCTGCCTTCTTCTAGGATGCTTTTCCATTTCCCAACTAACCCACAGTTCTGGCATTGTCTGTTGGTTTCCCATCCAAGTGCTAACCAGGTCCAATCCTGCTTAGCTTCCAAGTCCAGCCGGGAGCTGTTCCATGCTGTTTCTGCAAAGTCTGATAACTGAATGAAATCTGTCTCTCCTGGCATTTACTGAAAAAGGCTCTTAATTTCTGCTATGCTCAGAAATAATGTGATAGATGTGATGAATAATGTGAGAAGATAGAGAATTGCAACTAAACATATGATTCTTCTAAAATGCTGTTATTTTGGACTACAGTGGTACTCATCGTTAATTGGTTCTAGGAGGTGCGATGAATACCAAAAGCAATGAGTACTAAACAAATTTTTCCCATATGGAATAATGTAGTGAATCACAAGGCAGCCGACATCAAGTTCTAGCTATTGAGTAGCCAACAAATAATGAGTACCAGGAGTTTCAAAGCAATTGAGCACCAAGATACCACTGAAATTAAATCTTATTTATCTGACAGATCTACCACAATAACTTTTTGTAGAACTCATAACCTCTGTCACCCTTACCAGGTAGACTACACAGGTAACATGACTGGTAAGTTAACTCTATTATAAAGCTGCATTGACAAAATCTTGCAAATCTGAAAAGTGTACACATACACACACACACACACACCAATTTCCTTTGCAATCTGAGAAAATAGGGAGGGACTTTCTGGGCCTCTTTCCCCAACCACTGTCCAGCTGCAGGTTATCTTGCCTCTTATCTGACCATTCCCTAGACAGCATCTCTTCGCCTGTGTCACAAGATCTTTCCTGCACACCAATACAGTCTTTTTTTTCTTTTCTTTTTTGGGAATGATGCAGAAATTAAGAGGTTTTTTTTTTTAATTTTCAGATGATGAAATAAAGAGGAACTACTGAAAGAAACTTGATCCAAAATTGCTAAATGGGCTGGATCCAAACATTACACAAAACCATGACTCATTTGTTCATTCAATTAGCACTACTGTCTTGGTTCAAAATTATCACCATAATATTAAAGCCCCCACGTCTCCTAGTTGTGTTTTAGTGGAAGAAAGAAAGGGAACAGAGGAAAAATGGTGAGCGATACTGGACAAAATAAAATGTATGAGCAAGATGGACTGGGTCTTGGAAGAGGCATGCATTTAAGGTACATGTAATTCTCACATCCTTTAAGAAGACATCTGCTCGCCATATATTTTGGAGAGAACCAACGGTATTCACTGAGACGCATGTGGGAAACTTGATTTGAAAGTTTTAGCAACCTGGCTTCATAAGAGAAACAGGAGAACTTGAAAATAAGGAGGAAATGGATGGAGTGTTTGAGAGTAGCAAACTCTTTGGAATGTCTTCTAGAAGTTGAAAAACCTGCTAAGAATCAAAACAAACCAAAGAAATAGGAAAGAACTCAAAGGCAAAGAAATAGGCAGCCCAGGAAACTGCACTTTAAATTCAGTTAAGATAAAGAAAAATAGGAAATGAGTTTCAATGAAATTAATGGTGCTTCCTTCCTAATTAAGACTGCAAACTTAAGACAGCATTCAGAAGAGTATCCTATTTATATAGCAACACTGATACTGTGTTCTGTGGAAGCTCTTGTCATATAGTGACGTATCTTAGAAAAATCATTTCTTATTCCAGAAAACTTCCTGGGGATAAGATTGCCAATGTATGAATGAGTTGCCAAATAACCCACCAGAAACAGAGAACTCTTACCTCACCGTATTTGTGACCTAAGACTTTTGTGGTATCTTTCTTGCTTTTTATTGCACAAAGTGAACCTTGGTACAAATGCCCAGTCATGTTCTACTGGCCCAGATGCTATCCCGATGGTGCTGAAACTACAGAAGAAAACCTCAATGTGCATGTCATGTAGTTTGTTTGTTTTTTTAAAAAAAAAACAGCATGCATTTTTGGCAGGATTAAAAAGTCTGATGAGATGCCAAAAATAGAAATCCATTTCTCCTTTAAAGAAAGAGAAATAGTAATTAGTACACAGTGTAGGAAAAAAAATTAGTCTTCCTTCTCCTGCCAACAAACAAAATAAAAGTCAATTCCCTAGGCACAAAAAAAAATAAATCAGAGAAATGAAAAATTCCAGTTAAATCTCTCTCTCTCTCTCTCTCTCTCTCTCTCTCTCTCTCTCTCTCTCTTTCTCTTTGTCTCTCTGTCTCTCCCTCCCCCTCCCTCTCTCTCTGTCTCTCTCTCACACACAAACACACACATTCTGCCCCTTTTTACGACCTCTCCACAATTATTATGAATCACTGCAGTTAAGTTAATAACACAGTTGTAAAGTGAATCTGTCTTCCCCATTGACTTTGCTTATCAGAAGACCACAATAGGGGATCACGTGACCCTGGGACACTATAGCCATCATAAATACATACCAGTTGCCAAGCATCCAAATTTTGATCATGTGACCATGGGAATGCTACAACAGTCGTTAAGGGTGAAAAATGGTCATTAAGTCACTTTTTTCAGTGCTGTTTTAACTTTGAACAGTCACTAAACAAATGGCTGTAAATCGAGGACTGCCTGTATCTGCCTCCCCTTTATTCTTCTATGGATCCTTGACACTGTTGCTAACTACTGGTAAGGTTCTAATACAGTTAACAAATGAATCCAATGATCAGTCAACTGCAAGAACACCGATATAGCCTCTCCTCTTCAATAAGTCTGAAGACTGCATCATCAACCGTGGATTGATGACAGGCACCATCATATTCCAGGAGCCAAGAATGAGGCCCCTCACTGGCCCTCTGAGAAGTACTGCCTAATTATTAGAGCCACCATTTTAATTTTCTCATGTCTACTGCTGTCCTGGAGAACTGTGGGAAATTTAAGATATGGTTAGTTTAAACAGCCAGCCTACTCAGAAAACTTCCTCTTTAATTGAGTTTTAAAGAAACAAAGGTAATATTCACCTGAACATTTAATTCTTAGATTTTTCAGCTGAAAACAAAAAAAAAAAAACCCGAAGGCAATAATTACTTGGGCTCAGGAATGGGCACTGTAGTGAAGAATTTAAAAAATTAATCCTAGGAATAAAGGTAGTGACAAATTTAAACAGGATTATGTGTTTCAGTGACAACTAAGACGTGTTGAAGCAACAGTTTTTCCAGTCGTAATGTTTGATGGTGATACCCAAAACAGCAGGAGGAACAAGATAAATGTCTTCGAATATATAATTAATGCATACACAATTATTTAAGTAAAAACTCAGGTGGCACAGTGGGTGGAATGCAGTATTGCAGGTTGACTCTGCCCACAGCCAGGAGTTTGATCCTGACCTGCTCAAGGTTGACTCAGCCTTCCATCCTTCCGAAGTCAGTAAAATGAGGACCCAGATTGTGGGGAGCAATATGCTGACTCTGTAAACTGCCCAGAGAGTGCTGTAAAGACTATGGGGCAATATATAAGTCTAAGTGCTATTGCTATGCTAGTGCTAAAAACCAGAAGCCTCCGCAGGTAGTCACAATGATAACATCACAATACACTTTTTCTTACTTGCTTTGTGATGTCACATAAGGGGTGAAATTTGGGTCATGACATCATGAATCACATTTTGCTCCATGAATGCCTGTGGCTAAAGTTCTATATCTGATTTTACTCTTATTGTGCATTTATCAACAGCGTGACAAAAGCAGCCATTTGTCGTTGGATACGCTTGTCCAAAAGACAAAGCGAGAGCAATTTACCAGATGAGATGTATTAAACAGAGAATCTGAATGCTAACCATCAAAGACAAATTTAGAGACTTGCTTGGATACCAATGGGACAAAAGAAATCCATAGATTAACCTTCAACATCAGTACAAGTTGTCCGTGCATTAAACCAGCTGCCTCCAATCTGATCCCCTTTAAATTTATTGGATGCCAATTTCCCATTATCCTTAGCCATTGTGTTGACTGAGGGTTATAAGAATATATACATCTTGAGAAGAACAGATTGAGGAGACCTACTTAAGAAAAGGAATGAATGGGGCAGATCAAAGAAGAAGATGACAGATATTTGATTTTATGAAACCCAATCAATAGCAAAATTGTATGATTACAATTTTTCCAGCTTATATCAACAAATGATCTAGGTTAAGTTTATGCCAGCCAGAAACATCCACTAAACTCACATCAAATTCTCTAGGTTCTAGAACTCAAGAACTGTGTCTAGTAATTCAAGAAGAAAGGTAACAAGCTGGTTTAGATATCAGCTACTAAACCTGTTCATCTACTCCACTATTGAACCATGGAATATATAGTAGATGGTCTAAGAGACAAGAACAGTCACCCACACAAATTTGTGAAAATATGATTCTATATCCAAAATGTATCTCTCTTTCGTCTAATAAGTGAATCCATCTATACTTAAAAGAAGATACTGATGGAAAAAAGACTAGGTGAGCACAAGAATGCATAGGCTGAAACTGAAGTAGATGTTGATTGAAGAATTCATATCCCTCTCAACAACAATCCAGTGAATGCAACCTTTACCTGCACTTTTACAAAATGTTTTACCAGCCCTGTCTATCGCTCCCCAAAGTACAGCAAGCTCTCTGTCTGGCATAAGAAAGCAAACTGCCACTCTGCAGGTGATTTTGCATGAAGCTGTCACTGACTATGCCCAAGACACACTCACAATAGCAGGAGCTGTAAGTCCAGGAAAATCCTGAGAATATGTACCGGGTCCATCTGGGGCAATGCAATTCCATCCAGAACCAAAGATGCTAAATCCCCAGATGCAGAACAGCTCTCTATCACAGCAACATGTGCTGTGTGTAAAAAGCCTTTCTTCTATCCTGGATCTCCCTGCAGTGGATGATCTCAAGCTCCTACTCTGTAAAAACAATAACTTCTCTCATTATTTATGCCATGCATTCACTTACACACCACTATCTCCCCTTCCATTCCTCTTTGCCAAACCAAAGAGCTCTGACTACTGCATTCTTTTCCTTATAAGATAGTCCCCTAATCATCTGTGTTGTGCTCTGTATTTTTTTAGCTCTGTAATATCCTTTCTTTTAATCTATTTTCAATTGCTCTCTTAATGATTCCAAGCCTGGAATTTGACCCTTTTACCGCAGCTACACTCTGGATTGATAGTTTCATTGAACTGCCCATGGTAATTGCAAGATTCCTTCCCAGCTGTTCATTCCCAGCTCAGATTCTATTAGAATACTGTATAGGTGTAATTTGTATTTTTGTGCCAACACATTTCACCTCGCATTAGGTTCCTCCGAACTACAGTTGTAGACCACTCATCTGGTTTCAAGAGATACCAAAAAGATACTCTTGTTATTCTTTCCAACCCAATAAAATAATGGAAAAATTATTTAAAGGAAGTTGAGCTGGATCAGGCTAGAGGGTGCAGGAAAAAATAATCCTAAACGATTCCCATGGACAAGATATTTGGGTAAAAGTTCAAATGTACACAACCGGTCCCTTCTATTCTCTTCCTCCTCAGTTCCATGATCCACACTGGAATGCATGCAAGGCACACATACAGGAAGTTTTTGTTTACTGACTGCCTTGATTAGCAACCTTTTCCAACAGTGATGAAAAAATAACTTTACAATCAATCTTTACATTTATGATCTTCGCATGTTGGTAAAGCAAAGGCAAACTGAAGTAAGAATATAAGGATGCTTGTAGCTTCACTTAGCAACTGCTTCACTTAATGACCAAGTTGCCAGTCCCAACTGTGGTTGCTAAATGAAGGCTTCTGTACATGCACATCCAAAGATATGGCCATTGCTGATAAAGGGGTTAAAAATAATACCAGAAGCTATCCTCTGTATTCCCTTTTTTTATTTTACCTTCCTTAACCATTTGGCACTATCAGCCAACACATTTGTTGTATTTATAATTAGACCAGGTAAAGTTGGGAAATGCCCAGCCAGGCAGGGAGAAGTCAAGCGGGGAATTAGCTTTGAATTGCTGCACAGCGGCAAGAGATCCAGCATTAACCTCCCCACAAACAAGTTCCATGGAACCTTTATCTGTCTGTTCCTAAGGGAAGGGAAGCCAGTCTGGGGAGATTCCTGTATTATAGGCAGAATGCAATGAAGTAGTTAGCTCGAACTCTACATATGTGGATCTGGTCACTTGCACCTGATAGGTGAAAAATAATGGGAAAACCTTTTCTCTATCTGATACTCTACATATCTGCTGTCAATCAGAGAATGTAAAACTAGCCCAGGGGTAGGCAACCTTGGCTCTTTGATGACTCGTGGACTTCAACTCCCAGAATTCCTGAGCCAGCCATGCTGAGGGGAAAGGGAGAGGTTTCCAAGCTGAGCCATGCTGGCTCAGGAATTCTGGGAGTTGAAGTCCACGAGTCATCAAAGAGCCAAGGTTGCCTACCCCTGGGCTAGCCTAATAACAATAATCAGAAGCAAAGCAGTTTTCTTCATCCAAAACTCTACTCAGTGAGAAACTTTCAGCTTAAATCAAAACAATTTGAGTGCATTAAATATGAAGGCAACAGGGGAAAAAGAACTAAAACAATGCCAGCTTTAGAGAAAGACTAAAAAGACATTAATTTATTTAATACTCATAGCCTTGCGTTTATATTTATAAATATTCTATTTTACTGAACAAACTGATGCACATATCGCTTGATTAAGCATGCAACTACCTGGCTCCTTAGAGAATAGAGGCAACTGTGGGCAAGTGTTAAAAATGAAGACCGGTCAGGATAATATGGTCAGAAGCTATGACTCCAGAAGGTACAAATGGAAAACAGATCAGACATTCTGAGGCAAAAGCAGTCAACCATGGAAATTAAGGGAAAGGAAGGGCTCCTTTGGCACTAAGGGGAAATGGATAAGAATCTTTATACAAAGAAAAAGTAAACAATGACATTAATCTTTTAAAAAAGCCTCCCCAAAGGAAAATATTCGAGGCCACACAATAGTTCTGAAAAGGTCACCACATTTCTTAAAAGAACACTTCTTTATCCAACTCCGGGACAGAAACAAAGAATAAAGAGAGAGCAAAAAAACCCATCTTAGCTATCAGTTATTATCCAGTTTAAAAGTCTGGGTGAAGCAGAGACTGCCTTTGCATGCCAACATGTTCACTTTATCACCAACACAGCCACGGTTTATCCACCGAACACAATTTTCTGGGTTTGCACAATACACTGAATCACATATGGACCTCCTGGAACAGGATTTGCATGTGGACTAAAATGTGGTTGAATGATTTGTGGCGTAGGATATTGTACAAACAAAAGCATGGATTAAACATGTACACTGGATTCACACAACACACTAGGCTGCATGCAGTTCAGCTTATTCTGTGAAGGTAGCAAAGGAGGGGTAACCTTCCAAGAGATTTCATTGGGCAACGGTCCTACCCCTAACACAAGCACTGAGTTGGAGGTCAGAGACAACAGAGCTGGGGCAGCAACTAAACCTACAGGAAGGTCAACTAAGAGGCATGAGGGAGAGGCAGGGAAGTAAGAGCTTGCCCTTGGCCCAACTTATCTTATGGGTGCCAGTAGCATCTATAATATATTCTATGCCACTAGTGGTGTTTTCCTGATTTATATTCAAGGCAACATAGAATTTTCTCTGAATAAGTCAATAGCCATCCTTTTGTGGGTGCTGGTTAGACTGCAACCCTCATGATCCCAGCTCCTGGGTACAAAGCTGACCCCATGCCCTTCCTTTCATTCTCTGTGGTCAACATTTGGTCAACATTTTCTACTCTTGACTTACTCCAGGCAGAGACAGCCTTCTTATGTTACTCCATCCCGCCTATTCTACACATTTGTATAAAATGTATACAATGCTTTCTATAGATTTGTATAGAACATATTATTCTATACATCCCACTCCCATCTCATCTGAGTATCCATAACTACCAGTCCCAATTTTATGTAAGAATTTCTCAATGGCACCTAAACATGTGCAACAAGCTTTGATGCCAGCTGATCTCTAGTGCAAAATCAATAAGTCTTTCAGTTTCTCCATTCCCAGGAAAAGAAGAGAGGAGATTTGCAAAGCAGGCTGAGGAGAATAATGCCCTCTAACCATGTGCAGAGTGCAATGAACACCTCTCTTGAGAAAACCAAGGGTGGAGAAGTTTGTGCCGATTTGCTGGGTCAGTGTTCAAGAGAACAACTGCTTTCTCAGCAAACGTTCCAGAAATCACGGCTAGAAATGAACCAAAGATGCTTTTTCACGAGGCAATTGGACTTTCTTGTTTTTCTTTGAAGATGTTTCGCTCCTCATCCAAGCAGCTTCTTCAGCTCTAACTGGATGATGCGGAAATGAGTTCCCCGCCATCCAATCAGAGCTGAAGAAGCTTCTTGGATGAGAAGCGAAACGTCTTCAAAGAAAAAGAAGAAAGTCCAGTTGCCTCGTGAAAAAGCACTTTGGGGACAACTATGACCTGGATGACTCAGAATCTCCATAGTAGCCTGCTAGGAGTGAAGTTGGCAAGACAGCAACCAGCGATTCCCAGACTCCAAACCTTCTTTATGCCGACACATGCCAGCTACCTCCCAAACCAAAAGACATTAAAGTTGGAGACAGGGTCTATTTATCCACCAAGTAGTTACACTCTAGACAACCTTCTAAGAAATTGGGACCAAAATTGCCCCTTTCCTTTCCCTATTAAAAGAACGATCAACTCCAGGAGGGAAAAAGGGGCTGACATTTAGTCCCGGAGCAACTACTCGGATCAGCGTTGACTAGCCTGAACTGCAAGAGACCGAGGGGTTATCTTAAGGCTCGGCTCCGGTCCGCGATTCAGGGACCAAGGCGGGCGGGCGGGCGGGCGAGGGAGGCGCCCTGGCCAGTCCCTGCGCGAGAGACTTCCGAGTCCTTCCCGCGAGCCGCGGCCGGTGGCTCACCTGAAGGTGAGGATGCAGAGCGGGCGGTAAGACTTGTGGCTGGTGTTCTCGGCCATGCCCTTGCCCCAGAAGTCGTCGGAGAAGGCGGCCAGCGGGGAGGCTCCCGATCGCACGTCCGGGTTGTTGACAATCGCCCACACGTCGTCGTGCACGAACTCGCCCTGCAGCGAGTTCCAGTAGCAGAGAGCGGCCAAAAGCGCGGCGCTCGCCGCAGCCCCGCAGCGCCCGAGCCGGCCAGCCCGAGCTAACCCCCGCGGCTGGGGCAGCGGCGCTGGCGGCTCTCGGCTGCTGCGGCTCCCGCTTGCCGACCCCATCCCGCTAGGGCGGCCGGCTAACTGCCTTGCCCCGCGGAGCCTTCCCCGAGCTCATCTTCGCCCCGCGCCTGCATAGCCAGAGAAATCCAAGCCGGCCGCTCCCGCCGCCCTCGCTCGCGCTCTGCCGCCGCTCCGCCTGGCCGGCCGCAAATAAACAGCGGCCGCCTCCAACCCGCCTCCCTCCCTCTCCCCTCCCTCCTACCCCAGCGCGCATGCTCCGCGCGGCACGCGAGTCGGTCCTCCCCTGCTTGGAAGGTGGACCTGGGGCGGTAGGGGTGGTGTGGCCGGCGCTCTCCCCCCCCCCCAAAGTTCAGACTCGTTGCTTTCCCCTTTGACAGATGCTCTCTCCCGCCGGCGTCGGGATTCAGACGCCACGCTCCCCGCCAGCAAATAGAAATCGAATCCAGGCGGTCAGCATCTCTTTCCTAACCCAAAGGATCCAGTTTTGCATCCAGTTTTGGTCACCGCATAATAATATATATGAAAAAAAGATGTTGAGACTTGTGCAGAGAAGAGCAACTAAGATGGTTAAAGGCCTGGAGATTAAAACATACGAAGAACGGTTGCAGGATTTGGGTATGGCCAGTCTAGAGAAAAGAAGAAATAGGGGGGACATGATAGCAGTATTCCACTATTTGAGGGGCTGCCACAAAGAAGAGAGGGGATCAACTTATTTTCCAAAGCACCAGAAGGCAAGACAAGAAACGATGGAAACTTAACCAAGGAGAGAAGCAACCTGGAATTAAGGAGAAACTTCCTAACAGTGAGGACAATTAAACAGTGAAACAGCTTGCCTTCAGAAATTGTGGATGCTTCATCACTGGAAGTTTCTAAGAAGACAGCCACTTGTCTGAAACGGTGTAGGGTCTCCTGTTTGAGCAGGGGGTTGGACTAGAAGACCTCCAAGGTCCCTTCCAGCTTTCTTCTGATTGATTGAATGAACCATTCCAGAAAGTCTGTAAAATGCTCAGTCCTGAAAGGTTAGCATTGACTTTATTCTTTTTCTCTGGAGGAGAAAGAGAAGCCATCCAATTCTGTTGGTTCCTAATCCTTAGAAGAATCATTTTGAGCACCAGCCTGAAGTAGACAAGCAAGTAATGTGCTGGCTAACAATTGCCACTGACCTGATGGCACTTAATCCATCAGTGCTATTACTGTCACTCTGGTTGGTGATGATGGTACTTCCTAAAGACATTCCATTTTTCAGCTTTTAAAAGCAAGTCCAGATGTGCTGCCAGATGTATTGGACCCCCAATTCCTACCATCTCCATTGTAAGCAAATTAAGTAACTATGTAGGAAAGCTACATTAAGTTGTGAAATAAAATGGCAGGGTGTCCTTAAACAAGCCCTATTAAAAGGTCTAAGGTAATGTTTCTCAACTTCGACATGCTGGGGAATTCTGGAATTGAAGTCCACACATCTTAAAGTTGCTCAGATGGACAAACATTGGTCTACTCTACGGGAAAGGAATGGGCAAAGTCAATTCCAAATAACAGCTAAAACAATCTCCATCTCACTCCAGGCTTGCAACTTGATTGAAATAGATCTACATCATCTGTTTCTTAAGAGTGCTAGAAGTCACTCAACCATTACTGATTGACGGTTTCATCCTAAATGCTATGTTTTGGAAACCACTTCCATTTTTTTAAAGATTTTTTTTTATAAATAAGGCAGTGAACATATCTAATACCACTTTCTCATGTTTTCCCCAAACAACCCTGAGAGGTGGGCTGGGCTGAGGGGCAGTGACTTGGCCCAAGACACCCAAATGGTTTTCATTCCTAAGGCAGGACTAGAACTCATAAATCTCCTGGTTTCTGTGCTGGTACTTTAACAACTAAACCAAACTGGCTCTTTTCAAGATTTATTTCTGAGACTTCCAAAACACTACCTGGAATGGCACAATATCCAGAATTTTCTGCACTGTAGAAAAATGTAAGCCTTCTGAATATTAATAAATGCTTTGAAAATCCCACAGTCCCCATTCTTGAGTTTTAGATCGCTCTGATCCTGCTGCCCATCCAGAAGGCTATAAAACCTGGCTTTCCTCACTCTTTGGGCTAGGTTGTTAGTAAAGCCTCACACAAGTGAGTTTGTGATCCAAATTAAGGTGTGAGGTGGCTCCGCTTTGGGGTTTTGCATTTATTATTGTTTGTGTTTTTTACTTGTATTTACGTTGTTTCAAAAATGAAACCCATTTTTGATCCTTTTTATTTATAATGCAAGGTTGCACCACACACAAATACAATTGCAGAAAAAAGAACAAGGAATTAGAAAGATCACATATGGCTTATCATGGCTAGTTATAGTGTGAGCATACATGGTAATAAGCCATGCTGTGCAAGCTTTAAAGTCCCACTGCGCTAGCCCAAGAACCTACAGTAGAATTGAATGAATTCAGTCTCCCAAGCGGATTTCATTGACTTAGCTTATAAAACTATTATTATAGATCTATTGAAAATGAATGAGTCTCTACAGCTGGAACACAGGTTTAAAAATAAATGTGTGATCATTTACATAAAAACAAAACAAACAGGGATGGAAAAGTGGTGCAGAAGAACCAATTGGGGAATGAGTTATAACAGGCTTGTGTGAGCCAATGTCACAGCAGAATAAAATAGTGGAGTTGCTGCCTATGTTTCTTCACTAAAAAATGACAGAAGGCTTTTATAAAAGAAGCTGGACTGATAACTCCTAGTGTTTAGATTTGGTAAGCTGCAAAGGTTCACCATGCGAGTAATCAGCTCTGTTCACATCCTCAAGCTGTAAAATTTGAAAGTCACCCAACAAAATCACATTAGATGGTACTTCACAGCATTCTGCTTATGCAATAATTCTGAAGTTACCCTCAAAGGGGTTTGCCAGTGCATTATTGCTGATCTATTTGTATGACATGATTATTCATGGTTAACTGAACCATGGTTTACTTACTTCAGTGTTTTGGGTTTGTGTGATGCAACTGGATGGAGAGCCAGTTTGGTCTAGTGGTTAAAACACCAACCTAGAAAACAAGACTCGAGTCCTGCCTTGGCCATGAAAGCCAGCTGGGTGACTTTGGGCCAATCATCCTCTCTCAGCCCAACCCATCTCACAGAGTTGTTGTTATGGGGGCTATAGAAGGAGGAAGGTGTGTTGGATATAGTATGTTCACTGCCTTGAGCTATTTGTAAAAAAAATTAAAAGTGATATAAATAAATAAACTGAATCGTAAGCTAACCCACTCCAACTAGGCTCAAATTTGGTTGTCTGATCTATGTGGTCTAGTAGTATTTGTGCCATTCCATCATGCAGTAGACCATTCAAAGGTCTACCACAGCATTTGTCAAACGTGGCAATTTTAAGATGAGTGAACTTCAACACCCAGAATTCCCCATTCAGCATAGACCAGTGATGGCGAACCTTTTACAGACCAAGTGCCCAAAAACTGGCCCCGTCCCCACTCCACCCCGTTACACCCCCGCTCTGCCCCCCCATCCCCCACCCCGCCTGCCCGCAGGGCCACTCACCACCTCCAGGGTCCACCGCAGATCGCCCAGGNGGATGCTTCATCACTGGAAGTTTCTAAGAAGACAGCCACTTGTCTGAAACGGTGTAGGGTCTCCTGTTTGAGCAGGGGGTTGGACTAGAAGACCTCCAAGGTCCCTTCCAGCTTTCTTCTGATTGATTGAATGAACCATTCCAGAAAGTCTGTAAAATGCTCAGTCCTGAAAGGTTAGCATTGACTTTATTCTTTTTCTTTTTCTCTGGAGGAGAAAGAGAAGCCATCCAATTCTGTTGGTTCCTAATCCTTAGAAGAATCATTTTGAGCACCAGCCCGAAGTAGACAAGCAAGTAATGTGCTGGCTAACAATTGCCACTGACCTGATGGCACTTAATCCATCAGTGCTATTACTGTCACTCTGGTTGGTGATGATGGTACTTCCTAAAGACATTCCATTTTTCAGCTTTTAAAAGCAAGTCCAGATGTATTGGACCCCCAATTCCTACCATCTCCATTGTAAGCAAATTAAGTAACTATGTAGGAAAGCTACATTAAGTTGTGAAATAAAATGGCAGGGTGTCCTTAAACAAGCCCCATTAAAAGGTCTAAGGTAATGTTTCTCAACTTCGACATGCTGGGGAATTCTGGAATTGAAGTCCACACATCTTAAAGTTGCTCAGATGGACAAACATTGGTCTACTCTACGGGAAAGGAATGGGCAAAGTCAATTCCAAATAATAGCTAAAACAATCTCCATCTCACTCCAGGCTTGCAACTTGATTGAAATGGATCTACATCATCTGTTTCTTAAGAGTGCTAGAAGTCACTCAACCATTACTGATTGACGGTTTCATCCTAAATGCTATGTTTTGGAAACCACTTCCATTTTTTTAAAGATTTTTTTTTATAAATAAGGCAGTGAACATATCTAATACCACTTTCTCATGTTTTCCCCAAACAACCCTGAGAGGTGGGCTGGGCTGAGGGGCAGTGACTTGGCCCAAGACACCCAAATGGTTTTCATTCCTAAGGCAGGACTAGAACTCATAAATCTCCTGGTTTCTGTGCTGGTACTTTAACAACTAAAGCAAACTGGCTCTTTTCAAGATTTATTTCTGAGACTTCCAAAACACTACCTGGAATGGCACAATATCCAGAATTTTCTGCACTGTAGAAAAATGTAAGCCTTCTGAATATTAATAAATGCTTTGAAAATCCCACAGTCCCCATTCTTGAGTTTTAGATCGCTCTGATCCTGCTGCCCATCCAGAAGGCTACAAAACCTGGCTTTCCTCACTCTTTGGGCTAGGTTGTTAGTAAAGCCTCACATAAGTGAGTTTGTGATCCAAATTAAGGTGTGAGGTGGCTCCGCTTTGGGGTTTTGCATTTATTATTGTTTGTGTTTTTACTTGTATTTACGTTGTTTCAAAAATGAAACCCATTTTTGATCCTTTTTATTTATAATGCAAGGTTGCACCACACACAAATACAATTGCAGAAAAAAGAACAAGGAATTAGAAAGATCACATATGGCTTATCATGGCTAGTTATAGTATGAGCATACATGGTAATAAGCCATGCTGTGCAAGCTTTAAAGTCCCGCTGCGCTAGCCCAAGAACCTACAGTAGAATTGAATGAATTCAGTCTCCCAAGCGGATTTCATTGACTTAGCTTATAAAACTATTATTATAGATCTATTGAAAATGAATGAGTCTCTACAGCTGGAACACAGGTTTAAAAATAAATGTGTGATCATTTACATAAAAACAAAACAAACGGACAGAAAAGTGGTGCAGAAGAACCAATTGGGGAATGAGTTATAACAGGCTTGTGTGAGCCAATGTCACAGCAGAATAAAATAGTGGAGTTACTGCCTATGTTTCTTCACTAAAAGTTGACAGAAGGCTTTTATAAAAGAAGCTGGACTGATAACTCCTAGTGTTTAGATTTGGTAAGCTGCAAAGGTTCACCATGCGAGTAATCAGCTCTGTTCACATCCTCAAGCTGTAAAATTTGAAAGTCACCCAACAAAATCACATTAGATGGTACTTCAAAGCATTCTGCTTATGCAATAATTCTGAAGTTACCCTCAAAGGGGTTTGCCAGTGCATTGTTGCTGATCTATTTGTATGACATGATTATTCATGGTTAACTGAACCATGGTTTACTTACTTCAGTGTTTTGGGTTTGTGTGATGCAACTGGATGGAGAGCCAGTTTGGTCTAGTGGTTAAAACACCAACCTAGAAAACAAGACACCATGAGCTCGAGTCCTGCCTTGGCCATGAAAGCCAGCTGGGTGACTTTGGGCCAATCATCCTCTCTCAGCCCAACCCATCTCACAGAGTTGTTGTTATGGGGGCTATAGAAGGAGGAAGGTGTGTTGGATATAGTATGTTCACTGCCTTGAGCTATTTGTAAAAATTTTAAAAAGTGATATAAATAAATAAACTGAATCGTAAGCTAACCCACTCCAACTAGGCTCAAATTTGGTTGTCTGATCTATGTGGTCTAGTAGTATTTGTGCCATTCCATCATGCAGTAGACCATTCAAAGGTCTACCACAGCATTTGTCAAACATGGCAATTTTAAGATGAGTGAACTTCAACACCCAGAATTCCCCATTCAGCATAGACCAGTGATGGCGAACCTTTTAGAGACCAAGTGCCCAAAAACTGGCCCCGTCCCCACTCCACCCCGTTACGCCCCCGCTCCGCCCCCCCATCCCCCATCCCACCTGCCTGCAGGGCCACTCACCACCTCCAGGGCCCGCCGCAGATTGCCCAGGCAGTCCAGCAGCGCTATGGCGATCACGCCCTCTGCCCGCGCCCTGCAGCATCAACTGTGCGTGATGGGGTGTGAGGGCAGAGTCTTGTCTATGCTGCCTGGCTGCCATGTCCTTGGCTGCACTGCTCCGGGTGGGCCACGCTCAGCGACTCTCCTTCAGGGGGGCTGCTGGAGAAGAGGGGGTCACGGGGGAGGCGAGGCTGGGGCAACGGCACATGTGCCCACAGAGAGAGCTCCGAGTGCCGCCTCTGACACCCGTGCCATAGGTTCGCCACCACTGGCATAGACATTGTAATCCACATATCTTAAAAGTTGCCAAGTTTCAGAAACACTGGTCTACTACAATCCTATATGCACTTTCTGCTTTGGAGAGAAAAGCATACAAACTTTGTAACTTTTTCAAGTTATGGAACAGCAATTGCTTCCTCCTATTTCTAGTAAAAGGCAGTGCACGTAGCCTAGATTGCTGACCAATTGGCCCTTGCAACAATATTAAAGCCACCTCCCTCCTATCTCCCTCTTCTAGTTGTATGGTACTAATTGGATAGTCCTCTGGGATTCATGCTCTTATCAAAGAAATATATTTGAATTGCAAACAGCATCATACTGTAACGTGATGTGCAAACTCAGCCAGGAGGTCATATGGGAAAGATTTATCCCACAATATATAAAGAAGATGTGTCTCCTCCTCAACAAGATACCTTCTGGCAAATAAAGGTGTCCATTACTGATCCTACCCTCATTAAAACCAACTAATCTCATGTTCAGGTACTTCTGAGGGATAGCTGTGTCTACAGTAATGCAATCATAGCTCTTACTCCCTTCCTTAAAAAGAAAATTCAAGCTACACTAAGTGTTTTATGACCTAAGGACAGTGCTGAAGCTTTGCTTCCCACAGGAGCTGTCAAGAATATTCTCTGCGATCTCTTTCTCACAGTAATTGGTTCTCGGCCATACCTACCTAGGCACAGTGTAGCTGTGAAGCAGCTGTTCAAAACTGTCCACAGATAGAGTGGAGAAGAAGCCTGGGGTGATCAATTTGTTTGTTTGTTTGCTCTGTAGGTGACACAATAGCAATTGAACTTGCAAACAATATTGTCTGTTTGGATATTGCCAGCTAAATATGGGAATCTCGACACTAACCTCTGCCCTGGGACTTGGAAGTCAACTCACTCCCTGAAGAGCAACAAAGATGATTAGGGGACTGGAGGCTTAAACATGTGAAGAACAGTTGCTGGAATTGGGTATGTCTAGTTTAATGAAGAGAAGAACGAGGGGGGACATGATAGCAGTGTTCCAATATCTCAGGGGCTGCCACAAAGAAGAGAGGGTCAAGCTATTCTCCAAAGCACCTGAAAGTAGGACAAGAAGCAAAGGATGAAAGCTGATCAAGGAGAGAAGCAACCTACAACTAAGGAGAAATTTCCTGACAGTTAAAACAACCAGTGGAATGACTTGCCTCCAGATTGTGGGTGCTCCATCACTGGAATTTTTTAAAGAAGAGATTGGACAATCATTTTCCTGAAATGTGTTTAGGGTTTCCTGCCAGAACAGGTTGGACTAAAAGACCTCTAACGTCCCTTCCAACTCTGTTATTCTGTTCTGATTTTGTCCAGCTGGCATTATTTACAAGAGTAGTGAATGTTTTTTTTAAAGACATGATTCACACATTGTGTTAAGCCTTGCCTTCTTGAAGAAATCACAACTATTTGGGTTCACACATACGTATGCCAAGCTGTTAACCATGGCTTAGAAACTGTCACACATTAAGCCAAAAAAGGAAAGAAGTCATATGTAGCTTGGTGCAATATCTGAACCAGTTTAATGCATCTAACGTACAGTCTCAAAAACAGGCTTACTCTTTTGGGGGGGGGGGGAAATTCTTCTAAATCATTTATCCCTAAATGGGAATTACAATTTGCCAGGAATGTAGTAATGGAGACAGACAAATTCGGAATATTTTGGGGTCTAATCAGTGGTGGGATTTAGCCAGTTCGCACCAGTTCAGCAGAACCGGTAGCTAATTTTTTGTTGCCCAGGCCCAAAATGGACTTCCAGAAGCGGCATCCACACAGAGAACCGGTTGTTCACATATTTGAATCCCACCACTGGGTCTAATATTCAGGAATGGAAAGCTGTGGTTCAGTTTCACTTTATTTCCTTTTTACTTGGAATATTATTTGTTCAGGTGAAGATTTAGCCTTCAGGGGTACTGATTCATATGCAGGAATCTGTCTTCAGAGCAGAGCAAGTTAAATATCAGCCATTTTAGACCAGGAAAGGTGTTACCACTAGAAGAGATGAGGAAATGACTTTTCACACAACTGCTACTTTATCACCAAGTCTGTCATCTGCACAGACATGATGAGACAACAACTAGACCAGAGGTCCCCAATCTTTTGGGCACCAGTGACCAGTTCCGCGGAGAGAGGTTTTTCCGTGGACTGGAGGGTGCGTGGTTTTGTGTGCTGCCTGCATTTCGTAGATGGGGCTTTGCTTGTTTGTGCGGCCCAGTTGCTGGCATGCTGTGGCCCGATACTGGTCCATGGGCCGGAGGTTGGGGACCCCTGAGCTAGACCACATGGGGTCTTCTGGTGCTGACACAAACCTTATAACTACCTTGCAGAGACAGAGAGGAAAGAAAATGAGGGTATTGCGTTTTAACATCTCATCTAGCTCTGACTTCACTTGATATATTTGCATCTCTTTCCAGTAACTAAATGTGCTGCTTGCAGTTTACACTCAGCATCGCAAGAGGCCATCAGAAGGACTCCTTGGGGAAGCTGAGTCATACCATTTGGTAAAAATCCCTTGAGAAAATCATCACAGGACTCTTGATGTAGACACTTCTCTTTTTCCATGTTTCTTGAAGGGAGAAAAAAAATCACAGCATTCACTGAGCTGGAAACAGATTGCGATTTCCTCCACACTGCACAAATCAGACAGGAAAAAACATGTAAGCGAGAGAATTACTTTCCATTGTTGGGTCACTTGATGGGTTTTTCATCTCCCAAAGAAGTAATTAAACTTTCTGCCCTGCCAAAATGTCTGTGATATATTGTATTTTGGGGGGTGTTGGTGTGCCTTCAAATTAGTGTTGGACTGCAGTCTGCAGTTTTCTTGGCAAGATTTCAGAAGTGCTTTGCCATTGCTTCCTTCCTAGGGCTGAGAGAGAGGGACCGGCACAAGGTCACCCAGATGGCTCTGTATGGTCTCCCAGTTTTTAGCCCAGTGCCTTAACCAGTACACCAAACTGGTTCTCTTAAATATGGATTACAAGCACTAAATCAATGGTTCCCGTCCTTTTATATGCCCCATACCGCTAGGAAAAGTCCGATTAATATTCACACCCTATACAAAAGTAATGTGAACTGTGAGTCCCAGAGTCGGGAATACCTGCAGTAAAGAATTACGTTTTATTGGGAATATTACAAAACCCCACCCAGGTTTGCTGAAAATCAGACATTGTAGAATGTAATCATTTTGGTTCATTGCACAGTCAGCCAGATATTTAGACTCGATTTGACATTTTTATCCGCCTATCAAGTGCTTCCCAAGGATCTGGGATAGGCAGATGTTGATGTTTGATAATGTTAGACATATTGTCAGAGTATGTAAATTATTCCAAGTAAATCTGCTTTTTATAATTGCACGATGGTGATTTTGTCAAAGCCAATGGTGCTCACGTGTTCTTCAAATGGTTTGGTATTTTATCTTACCATTAGCCTTGATTTTACCTTTTCTCTTATAATGATGGGCATGCCTCTCTGTCTACATGTATAGTTTGCATATGTTTTCTGTAGATAATAAGTACAATTATGTGTATATATATATATATACAGGTAGTCCTCAACTTATGAGCACAATTGAGCCCAAAATTTTTGTTGCTAAGTGAGACATTTGTTCAGTGAGTTTTGCCCCATTTAACAACTTTTCTTGCCACAGTTGTTAAGTGAATCACTGCAGTTGATAAGTTAGTAACCTGGTTGTTAAGTGAATCTGGCTTCCCCATTGACTTTGCTTGTCAGAAGGTTGTAAAAGGGGATCACGTGACCCTGGGACACAGCAAAGGTCATAAATGTGAACCAGTTGCCAAGCATCCGAATTTTGATCACCTGATCATGGGGGTGCTGCAAAAGTGGTAACTCTGAAAAACGGTCATAAGTCACATTTTTTAATGCTGTTGTAACTTTGAACTGTTGTAAGTCGAGGATTACCTGTACACATTTATGCATGCCTTATTGGTCTTTTTAATATCACAAAATTCCTTTGTCAGTGTGGGATAAAATGGAATTCAGCTTAATTTACTACAATCCAAAATGCGTGTCCATATTGTTAGCCCATTAAGGATTACACTGTTAATGTTAAATTGACTTTAATTGATTATGTTTTGTCAATTCTGACAGCTGGGTTTTTAAAATATTATTTCTGGGGGAGAGCGTTGTTTTTTGGGGGGGATTTTTTTTCCTTCCTGGGGGCATCTTTTTTCATACAATTTGCTAGATGACTGAAAACAAAATTATAAATGTTAATCAATCCTAAAAGTTCAGTCTCCTACATATTTTCCCAGTCTGCCCTCTTCCTTCTCACCGTCCCCGTTCTTAAGAAGTTCCATAAACTAGACTGCTTTAGAAGGAAGAAACATAAGTAAATCCATATGTGCATTTAATCAAAAATCTGTGCCAATTGATGTTGCTGAGGGAAACCTAAGGCACCTCCTGTACCATTGGCAGTAGGCCATTGGTTGATATGGCACAAGCATGGAATGAGCTTGAAATAGGGCCATGCAAATTCTTAGGACAGATGCGTGTTGACTTAGTTGATTTTTAGAGAAAAAAGAAAACCGATACAGCTGATTGTGCCACGTTCTCAGGGGAATCTTGATTTGGTAGTATAAAACTATCCAACTTTGACCCAGAGGCTGCTTTCCGAAGATAGTTATATTGTGCAGTCATCCTAACTTTTTGGACAAAAATTAAGATAGACATGTAATTTAGATTTCTCTCATATCAATCTGTAGATCTGTTCTTTGCTTTCTAATGGAAGGGTTTGCAATTGTTTTTGACCAAAGAGTCATTTTGGATAGTGAGATGGATGGCATATTAAATAAATAAATAAGCGAGTAAACATACAAACAAACTCAGACAAGTAATTTTTATATGGTGTTTAAATGATGTTGCCTCCCATTTAGAACACTCTTACGTTTTTCCATATTTCTTATTCATTTAAAAAAAAACACAGAAATACCTATTAAGGAGGGGAAAGTGGATTAATTGAGTGTTCTCTTTTGAAAGGGAGGGTTCAGAGTGTCCTGAAACCACCCAGAATTAGGGCTTTGGAAAACAAACACTACCATCAGAAATAACATAAAGAACAGCTTACATGTAGTAGATGAGTGAGAAATTTAAATGGAAAAATCAGGTGCAGGTTGCTCATAGATGTTACAATCTGGTACTCGGAAAAATTCATGTTTTCATGAAATGACACAGCAGCTGTTTTGTCTGATTCATTATATGTCTGTCTTAATTTTTGTCCAAAAAACTCAAAAGCAGCATTCACGAGTCTCTTCTCCATGTTATCTTTGTGAAATAGATTAAGCTAAGGATAATCAATTGCCCAAGCAATCGGTGAGCTTTCTGGCTTGAGTATATTTGATGCTAGATATTAAATATACATGGCAGATGACAGCTGCTGGATGACCATGGCTGAGCAAAAAAGCTAAGTAGAATCAGTCCCGGTTAGTATTTGGATGGGAGACCCCTTGGGAGTACCAGAATTGTTGATTAAAGTGGGAAGTAGGGAGGGAAAAAACCCTCTGACAAGAAGGCAATACCAAGCCATTTCTGTTCTGTTGCTAAGATACCTTCATAGATAGACCTGTTCATGATATCACCAACATCTGAATTAGAGGAGAGTTTATTTTTACTGTTTTCAGTTGAGTTCAGAACAAGAAAATCATGGTGAGCTGCTGAACTGGGATGGGCAGAATCCAGATTCCAATCCCATTTAATCATGTAGTTTGCCAAGTGACTTTGGGCCAGATGGCATCATTTAGCTCAACCAGAGTTACAGCTTTGAGGGCAAAATGAGAAAAGATACCCCTTCACAGACATATGCATTGAGCTCCTGGAAAAATGGGTGATATGTATAAATACATGCCCTGGTTTCTCCAATATATTTGTTTATTCTTCTATACGTTGGATAAATGCATCATTCTGCATTTAGTTTTTCTTTCATTTTCCAGTTCAGTGCTACCTTTTTTGAATTTGAAAAGATGATGGGAAAGTATACTTCTGGTCATCAGGTAATTCAGCATTGGTTTGAAAATAGTGTAAATTGCTATCTGGCTTCTAAAATCAATGGGAATACAGGCTCAAAGTCCATCATCAGCTGTAACTGTTGCATAAGTTACAGTTCTACATTCTCCATCTGGAAAACAATCACAAGAGAACTGTTGGGCCACATTTGGGAAATGAGAACTACAACTGACATCATCCTTATCAAAACCCTTAGCTGGACATGGGATAGGAACTATTGTCCATCCTATAAGATCAGCATCAGTTGAGAGGCTGCTTTAACTCCTATGATATAGTACCATATTTATTTTTTTAAGAAACTTCCTAGCAACTCTTTTATCTTTTTTTAAAAATGGTAATACTTGCATTACCTTAGTTCTAAGACTTTTCAGCCAACATTTATGGTATTTTTTAAAAGCAAAAATTACACAACTATTGTTCATTGTTCATCTATTGTTTTAATAGTTTGCATCTTTACATGTCTACATTACCTTTGAAGCAATAATCTGAAAAGCAGCCCATAATTAATTCAGTTAGTTAAATGTGTATTCTTATTCCTTCCTTTTTTCTAGTTGTTCCCATAAAGAACAGGAGACGGAGCGGAAGATTTCTAAAGGGCAGACAGAATGGAAGTCTGCCCAATAATAAATCAAAGAGAAGAGTCATGGTACTTAGCAATTCAAGGCAAATATATGCTATTTTGTCCCATCATCCAATGAAGTATGCTGTCTCCCAGAAGCAAGCATCAGGGATATGAAACTTCAATTTTCAAGACTTACCATGCCCACTGTCAACTTCCCCTTCTTGCTATTATGTATGGGGACAAATTGTAATTCAACTTATACATAGAGCCTTATCCCACAGTTTTTGAACCTCTAGAAGCAAAACCTAAGGTCAGGTTGTTTGGAGATATTCTGATCCAGTCTTCCAGTCCATGGAAAGAAGGCAATGCAAGAAAATGGCCAACTATGCAAATTTTGTTGATAGGAATGTTTTGATTCCTGGGTCAGTAGTTTGAGTTATCTAAATGATGGTACCAGAAGAATTGCATGTCACATAGAATAATAAAAAGGTGTTTGGCCAAAGCATTCCAAGCTTAATCAGGAGGGCTTTAAAGTGAATCCTGAAAATGAATATATTGGAGTGGAAAAGGAACCTCAACTTGCGCATTATAAGGGAAAATTTTGGTAAAATGATTTATAAAGTTCATGGCTTTCATTGTCTGTACAGTATATTAATGCCCAGAGTATAGAAAATAAAACAAGATGGGCTTAATATCTTATTATAGAAAGGAAATATGATTTAATATGTATAACAGAGACCTGGTTGGGATGATTCCTATGACTGGAATAAAACTATTACAGGATACCAATCGTTAATTAATAATACAAAGGGAGGAGTTATACATGTGCTAAAAACATACATTAAAATGTACACACTTTGCTTGCTGTAAAGAAATAATGGATGGACAAATGAAAGCCACATTGTAGGTGGTGTCTAGCCTAACATGCCAAAGCTCAGACAATGGAGGATGCCTTCCAAAGCAAACTGCAAATCTTTCAAAGTTTAATTACTCCAACATTTGTTGGAATACAAACTCTGCCAAACATGGTTCTTCCAGGAAATTCCAAACTTGACTTGCTGGCAGTTTTTTTCTTCTTCAGAGGCAGTATAAGATGTTCAGCTATGCCTGATCTGATATTTAACAATAGGGAAGACTTAGTTGAGAAAATAAAAGTAGCCCGAATGAGGGGTCCTTGGTGCTCTCTGAGCTTGCTTGTTTTCTTGCAGACGTTTCATTACCCAAACTAGGTAACATCATCAGTGCTAGTAGGGAGTGGGGTTTGCTCTCAGTTCATATTCTAGTGGCTTGCCCTGTCATTGTTGGTGGGAGTGGTCTTAGAGGTTCTTTGGTTGTTTGGCAACCAAAGCTTTGTTTGGCAGTTCCTTGATATTAATTGAAAGCAACCCCCACTCCTTACTAGCACTGATGATGTTACCTAGTTTGGGTAATGAAACATCTGCAATAAAACAACCAAGTTCAGAGACCACGAAGGATCCTTCATTTCAACCCTGAGCTATAAATATTATTTATTAGTAGCAGAAATGTTTGAAGAAAGTGACTGTAGTCAAACACATAGCTTGGGCTAGAAAAAAAAGTGGATCTTATTAAAGGCATGGCAATAATAAATAGGACTGCATAACAGGAGATGCTAAGGGAAAGAGGAATTCAAGATGAGCCGATGTTCTAAAACAGTGATGGCGAACCTTTTAGAGACCGAGTGCCCAAACCACAACCCAAAACCCACTTATTTATCGCAAAGTGCCAGGGCCGCATCAGCATTGTGGTGGCCTCGGGGAGGGCATGGGGGCATGGCCCACTGGGTGAGCATGGCTGCAGTTATCACGGCAGACTGGGGGGGCATGGCTGGGGTGGGCATGGCCTCCTCGATGTTGCTCATGGGGGAGACGCCTGTGGGGACCTGTGGTCTAATGGACCAGCGCAAGTTGCTGGCAGCAGCGGTGTGTGTGCCCACAGAGAGGGCTCTGAGTGCCGCCTCTGGCACGCGTGCCATAGGTTCGCCACCACTGTTCTAAAAGAAAAGCATACTAAAGTCAAGATTTCAAAACAACAGAAACCAATGCCCAGAGTCATTTATTGAGAATAAATTAATTAAATAAAAATAAAATAAATAAATGTGGCTCCACAGAAAACTTAATGAAGTTCTAAAACAAAAAGGGGGACATATAAAGAATGGGAAAAGGGCCAGATTACAAGCAAAATGAATATTTAGGAATTAAAACTGTAGCATTAATTTCTGGAAAGCAAAAACTCAAAATGAAGTTACTGAAGGACACTAAGAATAACCAAAAGGGTTTCTTTTGATATTTTCAATATAAAGGGCGGGGGAATCATTCTTCCAATACTAGAAAACAGGAAACTTTTTAATATGTAAGAAAAGAAAATTTATTCAATTATTATTTTGGTTTCATGTTTATCCTTGAAGTTGTTTCATTTCTCATCCAAGAAGCTTCTTCAGTTCTGTTTTCAAGGAAAAACAAAGAAAGTCTAGTTGCTTGTTGAAAAAAGCACCTTTGGAATCAGAACATGCATCTTTATTTTGAATTCAATCTCAAGGATTAGATTAGTTGCATTCATGAAATAAAGGAACGAGTTGATATGTTGGCCAAAAGTTTATTGTATGTATTTTCTTTGGTAAATTCTGGAGAACTAATGAAGAGAAAGGTGAATAGAGAAGAGCAAATCTTGAACTTATCTTCAAAAAAGAGAAAAAGAAAGATCCCGCGGACTATAGACCAGTCAATCAGATGTCAATACGCAGGGCAGCTCCAGAGCAGATCTATAAGCACTTTGAAAGTAATGCAGTAATTACCACAGTTCAGCATGGATTTGTTGAGACTGCACCTTGCCAGGCTAACTTTTATCTTGTTTTTTTCTGTATCTTCCTTAATGGGAGCTAGTTTTGCTTAGTGGTTAAGGCCTCAGGCTAGAAACTGGAGACTGTGAGTTTTAGTCCTGCTTTGGGCACAAAGTTATCTGTCTGACCTTGAGCCAGTCACTCTCTCTCAACCCTAGGATAGAGGCCATGGCAAATTGCTTCCAAAAAATCTTGCCAATAAAACTGCAGGGACTTGTCTAGGCAGTTCCCAGGAACCAGTCCAAGACTAACTCAAAGGCACAAAAAACCCAATAGAATAGAATAGAATAGAATAGAATAGAATAGAAGAGAAGAGAAGAGAAGAGAAGAGAAGAGAAGAGAAGAGAAGAGAAGAGAAGAGAAGAGAAGAGAAGAATACTATATTTGGCCAAGTGTGATTAGACACACAAGGAATTTGTCTCCAGTGCAGAAGCTATCAGTGTACATGCAAAGGGGGTAGTAGAGAGGATGAGAAGGACAATAATAATAACAATGCAGCCATACAACATGAGTGAATATACTTAGACATAAGACTGTGAGGCACAAGAGAAAAAACTGTCCCTGTGTCTAGTTGTTTTGGCAGGTAATCACCTATAGTGGCGGCCCGAGGGGAGGAATTGAAACAGTTTATGTCCAGGATGGAAGGGGTCGATAGATATTTGCTCAGCCCTATTTCTGACCCGCGCAATACTATATACAGGTCTTTTATGGAAGGCAGGGTGCTTGTAATTGTTTTTCTGCAGTCCTAACTATCCATTGGAGTCTGTGCCCATCTTGTTTAGTTGCTGTACCAAACCAGACAGTCACAGAAGATTGATATGGAAATTAGCAGTTTGAAGACCATTATATAATTATATAACAACAACTGCTTGGTTTCCAGTCTATCAAACATCATGATAATTATATGTTAATTGAAAGGGCTAAAGAAAGGAGCCAAGAGTCTAAACTCTCAAGGGTATAAAATTCATTTACATCTTCTCACTCACTGGCAGAGTTCATTTGTTTAGAATGTTCAATTTGTTTACTGTGGCCTCATTCTTGCCATCAGATTCTAATCTATTCAGACTGGGTTTGTGGTTTTTCTGCCACGTCAAGCCAAGAGGTCAAGCCAAATATTGTACTGTCAGGAGATTTGCCATGTCTAGATCAGGAAGCCTGGCATATATCTTGATTTCAGGAAAAGATTTGAGAAGCTTTCCATGACATGCTGGTTAGAAAGCTAGTAAAGGGTGGGCTGGAAAGCTTACCAATTAACTGGATACCTACTTGGCTTAGAATCATATCCAAACAGAGTTCATCAAGAGTTCCTCAGTGGACAGGGGAGAAGTATTGAGAGAATGGAATAGAATAGAATAGAATAGAATAGAATAGAATAGAACTGGAAGGGACCTTGGAGGTCTTCTAGTCCAGCCCCCTGCTCAAGCAGGAGGACCTATACCATCTCAGATGGGTGATCGTCCAGTCTCTTTTTAAAAGCTTCCAGCGGTGGAGTGCCCACAATTTCTGGGGGTAAGCTGTTCAGTCCTGAATCTTCAACACGTCCGTATTTTCATTTATGACTTGGACAAATGGAGGAAATGCAAGTTTGCAGATAACACAAATTTCAGTGGGGTAACTTATGCATTAGAAGACATTAATTTTACCTTAAAAACAATCATTATAGTTTAGAGAAATGGATGAAAGTAACAGAATTAAATTTAATTTGGGCAAACTAATCATTTTTTTTACTTAGTAATAAAAATAAATTAATATGGATGATTGGAATACCTGGCCTGGTAACAATATTTACAAAACAGATTTTGGAATAGCCTGAACAAATTGAATATGATAACTATAGAAGAGAATATTTGTAGTTCAGGGTAGAACTGTGGGATCCTTGGTGCACTGATGATGTTAGTTAGTTGGATAATTAAATGTCTGCAAGAAAACAGGGAGCACCAAGTAGCCCACAACTGAACATGAGCCAAAAGTATGATATGGCTGCCCAAAAGGAAAATGTAGTTTTAGCTTTCATCTACTCTACAAGAAGTATAATGTCCAAATCGTAGGAAATATTCACTCCATTTTACCCTGTTTGGCTATGCCTCATCTTAAATACTACTATATCCAGTTCTGCAGAGAGAAGATATAAAATAAGATGCTCCATTTTTGTGAATTGGTATTTCTGTAGAGAATTGGACAAATTTTCAAGCCCAAAAAAATAGAGTATTAGCTCCTAGTATACTTTATATCTCTCCATTCAAAATTTAACATATAGTCTACTCTCCATAAAACATTGCCATCCCACTATTTCAGATTTCTTCTTGTCTATCTTATTTCTGAGCCTTTTTAACACAATAATCTTCATGTATATTGGGACTGAAGCCTCTAGCATTCAGAGCCATTTAAGGAGAAAGAAGGAACCACCACTTATAACATCTGAATATTGTTTTCTTCTACAGTATATTTAATCTGGATCTAGATAGCTTTTAGGATTGTCTAGGAGACATGCTAGTACAGTACTGAAATTTTCATAATATTGATCAGTTAAGATGTGAATTTTGGGAACTACTTATTTGACAAGCATGGCACAGTCAAGACAGAGTGGCTTGGATGTTTTTTTCCCAATACTGTCAAAAATATAATTACATGAGGATAACATAGACTCATAAAAAGCTAGATTGTAAAGGTGGGAAGGGTCCTTGAAGATAATATTGTTCAACTACTTTTCTGGTGCAGGAATCTACTATTAGTGCCATATTCTGAACAAAGTGACATCCACCTTATGGAGAGTCCACCTCCCAAGACATTTATCTAATGTCTTCAACTGTTCTTCATAATTTTTTCCTTCCAGCCTCATTAGTTTTGAAAGGTCTACTTGCATGTTCAACTTTCTAAGTACATTTCTCTTCTATGCAAATTCCTTAATCTGATCCATAAAAAAGTATTTGTCAGTGGACTTAAAGAGCTTGGGAATCTTTCCATCATCTCCTGAACATGTGCCTCTAGGTAGGGTGTCTCCAACCATTACCACTGCCACCAACTGTGGTTTCCTCCTTTTCCAGACCAAGGCAGAGATCTTTTCCTTTGCAGAGCTTCTAGAGCAGTGTTTCTCAATCTCGGTAACATTAAAATGAGTGGACTTCAACTCCCAGAATTGCCATAGCCAGCATGGGTTCTGGAAGTTGAAGTCCATGCATCTTAATATGTCCAAGGTTGAGAAATGTTTTCTTCCTCAATCAGTCCCCTGAGATTTCAAGCAGCTTTTGTTCATCCAGCGGTCCAGAAAAGTAATACAGCTGGCTCTTGGAGTCAGTGTCCTAAATTAATATCTTTTCTTGTAACTACCCACAAGGAATAGTAGTGTGCAAAATTGGCAATTGCTACATGTTGTAAACATGGTGATCAGCAATGTGACTTCAGAGAAAGAACTGTACATTCATTCAGTAACCTTACAACAATCTAATAACTCAGGCAAACACAATGAGGGAACATATAATTTTATGTTCCCTCATTATGCTTGCCTGAGTTGTCAGTCTATTGACTTAGGTTAATAAACACAAGGTTGACTTGTGGTTAATAAACAATCATTCAATAATCATCTCTCTCTCTCTCTCTCTCTCTCTCTCTCTCTCTCTCTCTCTCTCTCTCTCTCTCTCTCTCTCTCTCTCTCTCTCTCTCTCTCTCTCTCTCTCTCTCTCTCTCTCTCTCCCCCCCCCCCGTGTGTCTGCATACTTCTTTAGACAAATATTAATCATTGTTCTAGATCTGGCTTTCACAGTATATTTCATTCCTGCTGTACACTTGGATTAAATAAGCTTGGTTAGGGCTTTTCTTAAATTCTAAAAACCATGTTGCCAACTTGAAAATCATGAATTTTTGACCAAATTATACAAAGTCATGATATATATAAAAAGGATTTGGGGTTTTAATTGCAGGATTGTGACTGTCCACCGTGACTTTCTTAAGCCCCTACCCTGTGGACATCCGGGCATTCCATGGAGAACAAACTCTTTTCATCCTAATCTCTAGCAATTTTGCCCATCGTTGCTAAACTATAGTGGTCTTTCAACATTGACATAATAATACCACAAACTGTTTGGAATTAACCCCCCAAAAGTAAACATTAAATTAAACTAATGGGAAGGAAACAACAGTGTGGTAAATATGTGAACTGAAATTATAGGAATACAGTACTTAAGAGATATATTTAATGATTCTACATAGATTTTTGTGAATTGTAGTGCAAGCAGAGGTTGTCATTCAGATTTCTGACTACAACAAAGCCTGAATTTCTACTTTTTGTGTCTCTTACTAAGAGTCACACTGCAAAAATAAACAGAGGATATAGGAAGGGATGGAATTATAGTCATATATGAATTGGTGGTATGTAAAACTGTTAAAGTCATCAGGTTTATTAGCACCACTTTTGTTAATTACATAAACATAAGTAGAATTATTTTGCTTTGGTTTTCATGTAGAAATTTAAAGATTTAATCTTCATTTAGCTGGCATCTATCATCTCAGATGCCTGAAATTACAAGCAATATTTTTGCAGAAGAAAAATCAAAACAAAAATATAAATGTGTTTGTGTGTGTGTATCTTATATCTATATCTATATCTATCTATACTGCTAAAATACTGCTATATAATATATAGTAATATGTGTTCTGTATATATACACATACAGAAAGTTTTTCAGACAGACCGGTCTGATTGATTGCACCTTGGCATTTTGACTGCTATACTGCAGTTCTACTTTTTTTATAATCATTTTTGCCTTGCCGCCCCCCCAACTAGGGGCATTAAGCAGGCTCAAGTCGCTCCTGCGATACATTACAAATTCAGATTTCTCTTTGTCAGCAAAAAGAAATCTGAATATATACACACACACACATATACATACATACACACACACATTACCATATATTATATAGCAGTATTTTGACTGACAAACAAATAGCCACACTGAAAAAGAAATCTGAATATATGTATGTGTGTGTGTGTGTGTGTGTATACACACACACATACATACACACATTACTATATATTATATAGCAGTATTTTGACTTACCAAATAAATAGCCACACTGAAAATAGGCACATCAAGAGGGGAACTAATGTGCCTATTATTCTTTCAGGATTCACTGCAAGCAAGAATATAAAAAATGATACATTTTCCCCCATTGTATCTGTTTAAAAGCCGTATGTATTTGCCTTGGTTAAATTATTTACCAAGTGGTAAACTTTCCCCCCAATAGTTTCAGGAACTGCGGAACTTTAAATAGAGGGTTTGTATATTTTTAATGGCAGCGCTTTTATATGACCTCAGAAAGCTTTGGGGGCCTAGATCAGCTCAAGAGGGACCAGATCCAAAGATTCTCTCTCCCACATACCGAATCTGATCTCGCCCACATGAATAACGTCTACAAGAAGCTGGCACAATAATTTCCCCGCCTGTTTTTTAGCAAGAGCTTTTGGGGGGGGGGGGGTTCGTTTAAGGAGAAGAAAAGATTACCAGGGAAAAATGGAAAATGTCTAAAGAAGAAGAGGAAATTTAGTGAATGACTGAGTAGTAAATTATTTGGCATATTTTGCTCAGTTATGTTTATTAACATTTTGAATGCTGTGTTTCCACCAAAAAAAAAAAAAAAAGATCAGGTCCACCCACCAGAAAAGAAGAGAAACAGGAAATCGACTGCTAAACAAAAGCAGGAACAGCAATTAAAATGAAATGAGAAATGCAGAAATAGGAGATGCATCCTGTTCTTTCTCTCCACCGGTTGCACACAGCTCTTTAAAATGCCAGCTTCTGTCCCCCTCAAAGAAAAAAAAAAAGCGTATTTCTAACCATGACTAACGCTGCCTTTTTCCAAATGCATGCCTCAGCTATTTGTAAAACGGCAACCAGATTAGAATGTTTTTATAAAGCAACACTTCTTATTCCTATTCCTGGGGCAAAGTTGTGCTTATTTCAGCTGGGAAAGTATTTATGTTGGATTTTTCCTGGAGGGGGGGAGTTGTCCTTGGGAAAGGCACAACAAGGACGCTCTATTCCTTCTTCCCTACATGGGCCATTAATTGCTTCTTCTTGGACTTTGTTGAAGTTAAGGAAAGGGCTCTCCTGCTTTACTTATGGTTTACTCCTTAAAGAAAACCACCATCACAATCCATTAAAAACATTTGTTATTGGGAGATAGTACAGGGGTAGGCAACCTCGGCTCTTTTATGACTCATGGACTTCAACTCCCAGAATTCCCGAGTCAGCCATGCTGACTCGGGAATTCTGGGAGTTGAAGTCCATGAGTCATAAAAGAGCCGAGGTTGCCTACCCCTGGGATAGTAGAACTAACAACCCCTTAGTTGTTAGTTAGATCAGCTTCTCTCCTAATCCCTGGTGGAAAAGAATATGTAGTCAATAAATATTATTACCAAATTATTATTAACTAATGTAACAGTATGTTAACTATTTGGCTGCTAACATGTTAAGTGTTTTTTTTTCAACAAGCCTGGGGATCCCCTGGTAATCTGCATATGTGTAATGTTCTCCTGCTTATAGTTTTGTTTGTTTTTTATCTTTGTTTACTGTTTTAATTGGTTTTATAATAAGTTTTTATTATACGCCATCCAGAGATACTTTGTGTGAAATTGGGGGGCCATATAAACATGACAAATAAGTAAATAAATAAACCCTCCAGAGTAATTTGGGTAAGATGAGCAGCGTAGACATTTGATAAATATATTAAAAAAATAAAATAAGTAAAATGTAATACACAGGCCGCCTTTTTCAGGGCACTTAAATGAGTGGCAGGGAGCAACCACCTATACCCTTCCTAATGGTAGGATCAGCCTGGGAGCAGGAAAACGAAAAGTAATGATAATGTAGAAGAAGGACATGTTTAGAGAAAGAGATGACCTTTTGCAGAAGTTTTAACACCACCAATCTTGGGAAGAATCAAGTGAGAAGACTTAGTGTGCTTCAAAGCTGCAGAATCACTTGGGTCCCATTTCAGATTTCTTGGCTGTGATGTTCATATTATAATGGAAACTGCATGAAACATAACAGGGACATTTTACTCACTGGAGTAGGGCCGACTTCCACCCCACCTTCTCCCCACTGCCCCATAACAAGCCTTCCTAAAGGAGAGGCCTCCTCAGCTGTGCTGTACATTTGCCAAGACAACACAAAATCCACCTGGTTTTTACAAAATAGCCTAAACATGAATGTGATCTGTGGAAATTATTGAAGTGTCCTCAAGGATTCATTGGCCAAGCATTCTATGGTGGGATTGTGTATCAAAGAAGGGAAATATCTGGCATATAAATTCATCTGACATTCAGAGCCAAAATAGTTGTTACTCATGAGGCCCACTTCCATTCTACGTAATCAGTAAGTGTCTATGGAGGTCATAGTTATCCCAAAGATGCTTTTTCCCACGGCAACTGGATTTCTTGTTTTTCTTTGAAGATGCTTCGCTTCTCGTCCAAGAAGCTTCTTCAGCTCTGACTGGTTCCATTCCCCACCATCCAGTCAGAGCTGAAGAAGCTTCTTAGATGAGAAGTGAAACGTCTTCAAAGAAAAACAAGAAAGTCCAGTTGCCTCGGGAAAAAGCATCTTTGGGGTAATCAGTAAGTGTTATATGGCCATCTTCCCCAATAGACTGCCCTCTGAATAT